>NW_022436944.1:57802322-57831158 GCF_009761245.1 Sapajus apella | reverse complement strand
CTCTCTCTCTCCCTCTCTCTCTCCCTCTCTCTCCCTCTCTCTCTCCCCCTCCCTCTCTCCCTCCCTCTCTCCCTCCCTCTCTCTCTCTCTCTCTCTTTCACACACACACACACACACACACACCCTTGCCAGTGTGTACCAGTGAGCCTCTGCAGATCCATGGGCGGGCTTGTGTCCCCACAACCCTTTCAGGCATATGGACACAGATGGATACAGTGAGACAGAGAACACTATTTTTAGGAAGTAAGTCCAGGCAAAAGAGGTGGCTTCCCAATTTATGGAACTGATTGCTCACAGTGGAGAGGGTTGCCCTGTAAGAAGCTGCTGTCATCCAGACTGGTTTCTTTTTTCATTTTTAAAATAAAAAGACGAATGAGTTTATTGTTTCTGTAAAAATAATGCAAGCTCATTATCAAGAATTCAAGCAATGAAGACAAGTATAAAGAAAATAGCTTGAAATTACCCAAATTTCCACGGGCTAGGAGAAAGAAGTCTTCACTCACATGTGTTAATGAGGGTTATAGATGCCTGTCTGCTCACTCAAAGATGGAAGGGAGACAGGGAAATGCTTTTACAGAGTGGAAACCTACTCCCTCACCTGCTATTTTTAACAAAGATGTTCCTTTAACTTTACTTGAATGAAACAAGAAAAAGACACAGAGTGCTCTTAACGCGCAGGTCCTGGGACCTCTGTCCTGCCTCCCTTCACAGTTTTCATGCTGCACTTCCCCAGGGACCAGAGGCACACTTTTGAGGCCTGAGTGTGTTGTGTTTGCTCACTATTTACCTGCCTCGTGGCCAGGTGCCTGCTTCACAGCAATCCAGTGCTCAGGGCTGCGACCCCCAGGTCCAGGCCCTTCGGCGCCCACGTGCAGGGGTTGGCACAGCAGCAGCTCTCTGGGGTCATCGGTGACATGTTTTGCAGGAGGAAGATCAAGGCAAAGCTGACCCTCATGAGGGAAAAGGATTCTGTTCTGGCAGAGATGTCCAACAGGTGTCCACCGTGCCCTCTTGAACGGGTGCCCGCCATTCCCGGGTTTGATGTGGTAATTAGCGATGCAGCCTCCCAGCCTGGTGTCAGAGTCAGGAGCTGCTCTGACCGCATCCTGTTTTTGTGGGGCAGTTGGGACTGCATTCCTCTGCCTCGGTGTCATAGGCAGAGTGTGTTCACACCAGGTTCTGGATTGTTGGAGGCCACCAGGGGCCACATTCTCCCGGTTTGGCGTCACATGCATGTGCCGGCTGGATGTCCTCGCTGATGAGTGGTCACCGTTTTCCGGTTCTGCCGTCACTTGGAATCAGCATTTATTTATTCACATTTGGGAGGAGGGGAGCAAGGAGCAGTGCGAGGAGCCAGAGATGCTCCATCAGCTCTTCCCGTTATGATTCAATTTATTGTTAGAATTTTATTTGGTTATTACAAAATCTGTAAGAGTGTATGTATTTTTAAAGGGGATGGGGGACATGGAAGGCAGAGTTATCTTCAGGTTACCTGAAGTGCCAAGCTAATTTTAACCTTTCCAAGAACGGGAAATAGCTCAGATGGGCAAGGGAAGCATTGCCCATTTTTTGAGCCAGATTGTTTGGGAAGGCTGCCACACCCTGGGGATTTCCTTGGGAGCCTCTCTGTAGGGGCTCCAGCATCTGGATGAGAACTCCAAGCTGAGAAATGTCTCAAGTGGTGACAGTTAAGGAACCAAAAGATGCAAGCGTTTCCTGTTGTGTGGAATGGGGCAAAAAGAAGGTGCTTGGATGACACAGTCACTCTTGCCTGCTTGAATTCAGACATACTTGTTAGGAGGGGAAGGGCAGGTGGCCCTGCTGCCTGTCCACATGCGTGCCCCGTAGCCGGCCGGTGTTGCCCAGGTGTGCCTGTGGAGTGGTTGGCGTCCTGGAGTCTAGAGCCTCTCTACAAACTGTGTCCCTCCCTCTGGTAGCACAGCCACCCCCAGGAGGTCTGCCCGCCCTGCCCTCTGTCCCTGTGCATAGCATCAGGGCCACTGTCTGTGTCTTCCAGCTTCCCCGCAGGCAACGTAAGGAGAGCCTGTGCCCAGAAGCAGGATGAGAAGATGGCAAACCTCCTGTTACCTCGGGGCACCAGCGGCTTCCACAGGTTCACACGGGAGTCCCTGGCGGCCATCGAGAAGCGCATGGCGGAGAAGCAAGCCCGTGGCTCGGCCGCCTCGCAGGAGAGCCGAGACGGGCTGCCAGAGGAGGAGGCGCCCCGGCCCCAGCTGGACCTGCAGGCCTCCAAAAAGCTGCCAGATCTTTATGGCAATCCACCCCGAGAGCTCATCGGGGAGCCCCTGGAGGACCTGGATCCCTTCTATAGCACCCAAAAGGTGACTACCGCCCACCTCCAACCCTGCGTGCTCTTCTGTGCAACTCCCTTGTCAATGGAGCAGACGTGGAGAGGGCCTGGTCTCCATATGGGTCTGTGTTTAGGGCAGCTTGCCAGGCTTTGGGGGAATGAGTCACTGGTGATCTAGATTCCAATCACCTTAATTTTGGAGTTCTGGAATAAAAGACAGGAATTATGCAGCCTGAGATGCTCGTTCGGTGTAATAAAGAAAAGAGAGGGTAGCCTTAGGGACAGTCATGCCTCCTATGACTACCTTCTTTGGGAATGACCCGTGGTTAGATTTTCACCTCTGAAGGACTCCTCCCCATTGTGGAGTGTGTGTGTGTGTGTGTGTGTGTGTGTGTGTCTGTGTGAATTGGAATCAAGCCCTGAGTCTCAGCCTGCGTTTCAGCCCCAGAGTATAGCATGTGGTCCCTTCTTACTGGGGACAGCGTGTAGCCCCCACACCCCACCTGCCTGACAACATGAACCTGCTGTGCAGGGCTGTGCTGGCTGGCTCAGGCCACAGCCACAGCAGCAGCTCCCTGAGCTTTGAGAGCTGGCAAGGGACCAGGAAGGCCAGTGGGGAAGCTGAGAGGGATGGAGGGGGCAGTGACTGCTGGGGGATTTTGGGGTGAGGGTGGCGCATGGTGTTCTGCCATTGTCCCTTCCATGATAGGGAGGAGAAGCGGCTTTTGTCCGCTAGGGCAGGGAGACTCAGGCTCCCTCCCAGCATGGCTCCGGCCCACGAGGTAACGGTCCCCGTCTCAGTCCCCTGCCCTGGCCTCCCTCCTCTGGGTCTCAGGCCCATTTGTGTCCCAGCCGTGCACCCCACCACACACAGACGTCCCGCAGAGGCTTGGTCACCCAGCCACCCACACTTCTGGGCCTTACTTCCAGAGGAAGGAGAACTGGAATTTGGGGAAGGTCTTTTTCCCAGAAGGCTGGATACAAGGAAGACAGTGCCATGCATGGTACTGCAGTCAGCACCAGGCTGAGGAAGCTCATGGGGCAGACAGGGCTGGTGTGGCAGGTGCGAGAATGTGACTGCAAGGGGGTGGGACTGCAGTGTGAGACCGAGAGCCTGGGGACGGGCCTGGGGTGCGTCTTTGGGTGTGCATGCATGCATGCCTTGTGTGTGTGAGTGGGTGTGCGTGTGAAGGAAAAGCCCACCCAGTCCACATAAACAGGCAGGGGAGGAGGCTTTGAACTTGGTCTGCTCCCAGGCCCCCAGCTGAACTTTCCCTTGGTTCCAGTGACTCCAGTGGAGTCCAGGCCAAACTGGGCCACAGCTGGTATCCAAGTGAGGCTGGAAGGTGGGATTAGTCAAGGCGGGCGGGCCTACGTCATGGCTGGTCAGAGATGGAAGTGGGAATTGGGGTTGGGGTGAGGCCACAGCTGCTAGTGAGTCAGTTACAGGGGGAGGATGAGTGGCGATCAGGCTGGAGTTAGCTGGGACAGGCAGCTCCACAGCAGGTGGACCCCACTGAGGCGAAGTCGAGCCTGGGCTGGGCTTTTGGGGGCTGGTGGCAGCTGAGGAGTCAGGGACACCATGTCTTCTGTCCATGGGTCTGGGAATGCTTTAACAGCAGCTCCAGGGGTGATTCTGGCCTCCCACTTTCTGTTTCCACTCGTGGATCCCTGGCCACGCTGCCTGCAGCCCCACAGGGCAATGGAGGCCACAGCAGAACTTTTGGTCCTAATCTATCTGGTCAGCTTGTCTTCCCAGACCAGGTTAGGTAGACCCTTGTCCCACCAGCTCAGCCTGTGGAGAAGTGAGACCACAGAGCTGTGACCACCGCACACCGGGGCAAGTGGGGAGGCACTGCGGTCCTCAAGGGCTGCTTGGGCACCTGACATGCATGTGGCTCAGCGTTCAGCTCTCGTCTCTCCCGTGCCCCATTGCTGTGTAGAAAGGATCTTCTATACAACCCTCCATTCTAGATCAGGGAGGGGTTGCATTGCACTGTTCATGACCCCCTGGAGGGGCGGTGGGCTGTGACCTGCAGGATGGGGCTGACATTTGTCCTGGACTCCAGGAGACAGGGTCCCAAGTCCCCTTGGGGACTGCTTCTGCATTTTCTTTTTCCCTTCTCCTTACCTCTGGGTCCTCCCTGCTGACTCAGCTTCCCTTTCACACCCTCCCTTCCAGTGGGGCTGGCAGGGACCCCATGCATGGTGAGGAGGGTCAGCTAAGGGAGAAGCGGAGGGAGGAGGCATTCCCAGGTGTGCTGAGCCTCTGCTGTGACAACAGCTGGGCAAAGACTGTGAAAGGTCCCTTCTTTTTGTGACTATAATTTTGAAACTAAATCTCAACCAACCTGACATCCCCCTAAACTAGACCTCCCTCCCCATGACCCATGGGTTGGTTAGATACCTGGAGGAGAAGCCCCCCACCTGCTGAATGTGCTGTCAGCCTCCCTTCCCCTTTCCTCCCTCAGTCCCTCTCCTCCTCCTCCCACCCCACCCCTCAGTCACAGTCCAAGGGCTCTGAGCCAAAAGCTGCCCCAGAAGCCTTGCTACACAAGGGCCTAATGTTACTGTCTGTCCCCAGACTTTCATCGTGCTGAATAAAGGCAAGACCATCTTCCGGTTCAGTGCCACCAACGCCTTGTACGTCCTCAGTCCCTTCCACCCCATCCGGAGAGTGGCTGTGAAGATTCTGGTTCACTCATATCCTTTGCAGTCAATAGCTGCTGAGCATCCCCTGGGGGCCCACACTGGGGATGTGCACAGGGTGCTGCCCCCACCCACCTCCATCCTAGTTTAGGAGTGACAGTGCTACTGATTCCTTGCTGGTCCTAAGACAAGCAGCATGGCCATGACCTGGGAACTGGTTAGAAATGAAGAACGTCTGACCCTGCTCCTGACCTGCCAAGTCAGCATCTGCATTTTCCTTTGATCCCCAGGGGATTCTTGAGCACATGAAGGTTTGAGAAATCCCCTTCTGATTCTTCAGGAGAACAATCTAAAAGCTAAGCTTCTGAGGATGCCAGAAGAAATGACATCTGTCAGGCTCTGCTGTTGGCTCCAAATGTCCCCTCCCACCACACCCCCTTGGGCTGTCCTCCTCCCCACCCACTTGCAGGGACCTTCAAGCAGGTCACCAGGCCTCAGCCAAGGAAAAACCGTTCACCAGTAAAGAAGCCTCCAGTTGTTCACATGGGGGCATCTTTTGAGGGAGGCAGCACTTGCTTTTTGATTAGGTGTTGACAAAATGTTTGCAGTTTCAGAGTATCTCAAAGAACTCTGGTTAGCATTAAATTATATAAACCACAGCTGAAAAAAAAGCTCCAGCCTGCAGAGGAGAGCCACAGTAGTGATGCGGTGTAATGACAGACTTCACGGGCTCGGGCCTGAGAGGGGAGTCAGTGGGCAGCACATGGCGGTGGGGTGCCAGCACCTAATCACTCTGTTCTCTGGACTTCAGAGAAGGGGCCCCACAGATGGAGCCTTTAGGGAGGGGGTGCCAGCTGCAGAGTCAGAGGCATGAGTATTTTACTGCAAGGGCCTGGGCAGTCCTCCCTGTGGCCAGTGACAACCAGGGTGAGTGCGCCCATGCAGGTGGCTCTGCTGTTCATCTGAGCAATGCTGCTAGCTCAGCAGTGGGACTGATTGTGGGTCTAGTGGGCTGGGCCCACAGAGCTCCCCAAGATCCCCTTCAGCCCCTTCTCTGAATGGACTTTTTTGAGGCCAAGATAAAGACTTCACTCACCTCCGGCCAAGGCAGGAGGCTTCAGGATGACAGCTGCCTAGTGAGGGACTAAGTAACCAGGACCAAGGCTGGCAGGTCAGGAGCTTTTCTTGTCCAGGCAGGGATGGAAGGTGCTCCTTCTGTGCTCCACTTTCTTCCCACCTGTGTCCAGTGCCTGATCCTGATCCCAGGGGATAACTGGAGGGGTGTGTCTGTGTGCAGATGCGCAGTGAAATGCATGCCTCCAACCACGTGTCTGCTCTCCGCCAGCCCACCCCTGCCTTTCTGGTGGGGCTCCTGAGACAACCCCAAATGCAAGCCGTGGCTGTGGCATCTGCAAGGTGGGAGGCAGACACTGTGGAGAGGGACACATGCAGGGGGCAGCCTGCCGTTCACAGCTGCGTCTTACTGTAGGGCAAGTGTGAGTCCAGGCTTCATCCTGAGGCATCCCGAGTTTCCTGTGGGTGTCAGGGGGCTTGCTGGGCACCCTGGAGTATCTAGCCCACAAGGACCCCATCTCGCCCCTTGGGAATTTTAAAGTCCCCTAAAAGTGATAAGGCAGCTTCGCAAATAGTTATCATTTCTATGTAGTTATCACTTCTATTTAGTTATCATTTCTGCCAGAGTGCAGTCACGGCCTGGAAAGCAGAACAGAGCAGGAGCAGGAGGAAAAGCCAGCTGCTTTCTTGCTCTGAGCCTGTCTCCAGCCCCACTTCAGGGGCGCAGCCTCTCTCAAAGCATCCTCTGGCCCTCACCTGGGGCTTCTCCTCCAGGTATCTAACCAACCCAGCGCTGTTTGGCAGCCACAGAAGCCCTTGGGGAGGCAGCAGCAGCTCCAGGGCTCCCACAGGGGCTAGGCTGGGCGTGGAAGCAAATGAAAGGTCAAGGAGGCAGGTGGGCAAGGGAGGCAGTGGGGCCCCTCGAATGCCCAGCTGGGCCAGAGGGTCCATTGAACAATGGCTCTGAGGCTGTGAGGTCCTGCTTCCACCTGGAAAAAATGGCCGTGAGGACTCAGAGCCAGCCTGCCTCCCCCAGGACAGCTGCCCCAGGGAAATGCGGAGCATGAGTGAGGACCTGTGCTGGGTTCCCAGTAGCTGCCTTGACACTGCTGCTGCCTGGGGATGGCAGCACATTGCTGGCCCTCAACAGCGCCACGTAGTGGGCTCAGTGGGCACTGGGGGAAGAAGAGGCCTGGGTTGTGGGGTTTAGGAGCAGACCATTTGCAGCACCGTTGAGCCTTCACATCGAGTGTGGTATGTGAACCAGTGGCATCAGCTTCACCAGGACGTTGTAGGCATGGCCGAATCTCGGGTCTCACCCCAGAACCTGTGTTTTAGCAAGGTCCCGTGTGCACACGATCCTAGCACGGCTGCTCCCAAATGCCAGTCTGAGGGCCACCTTGGTCTCACTGGGGAAGTTGGTTACAATGCAGATTCTTGGCTTTTTCCGGATCAGAATCGCCAGTGTGAGGTCTAGAAATCTACAAGCGCTCCATGAATTATTTTTTAAATTTGAGGTATACTTCATATACCATAAAATTGACCATTTTTAAGTGCACGGTTCAGTGGTTTTAGCATGTTCATCGGGTTGTGCAGCCATCTCAGCATCTGCTTCCAGAGCGTTCGCATTGCCCCAAGGGAAATCCTGCGCCCACTGTCCGCCACTACGCATTTCTAAACATCATCACCTCTCATGTTTTGAATGGTGAACTTTTGCTCTGCTTAAATTTTTATATTCATTCAGACATCTACTAAGTTCTCCATTTGCAGAGTTCCATGCTACACCCTTTGGGAAGGGCAGGTGAGGCAACGATGAACTTAAAAGGGGGCAGGGATGCAGCCTGGTGAGGAAACCTGCTCCCTTGTGGCAACCCAGGAACTCACAGGCAGTAGCGAGCACGCACTGGTCCCGCTCGGCCTTGTTCCGGTCTCCACACTTGCCATGTATCTCTGGGAAGTTACTGAAAAAGCAGATACGGGCATGTAGAATGTTTTTTCTGCGTATGTATTTTTGTTATAATCCTGCAGAATGTGTTCCTGCCGGGATTAAATAAAAGAACCCAGCTGAACTCCATACTCCACCACAGTCACATTCAGAGAGGCCTCACACACACACCGAGACGCATTCTGCCTTCCTGGATGTACAGGATCTGTGCACAAAATCCTCCCACGCTCCTCTACCAGATTCAAATGGGCAATCAAACCACATGTCTCCGTGTGTATGTGTGCATGTTGATTTAATAGCACAAATACATGAAAATACCCCCCCACCCCCGGCTAGAGTTAATTCCCTTTTCTCTGGGAGTTTTTTTCCTTTTTTTTTTTTTTTTTCAACTCCCTGGGATCTGAAGACTTAGGCAGCCCAAGTGTCAGGCATTCCCCACAACTCGAGCAGTCCTTGCTGGCATTTTAATCACAAGGCTAGGAGTGGGTGTTTGGGGACAGTGACATGACAAGATTGAAGATGTTCGGCGGAGCACAGACCTGAAGAGCTGGCCTTTGCCTCAGCCCACACAAGGGACCGGCTCCATTTTTGGCCTGAAATTACAAGGCAGTGCAAACAGGTGTGCCCTGGCTGGGAGCTCAGTTGCCTCATCTCTCTGGCATTGGCTGCGTGCTGGGCTCCATGGGGTCCTGGGTGTGTGTTAGTCAGAGTCATCTGGACCAGGGGCTCAGTCTAGGAAGGAAGAGATCTCATACATGCAGAAAAACTGACTGTTGTCTAAGTGCTGTCCTCAAGGCCACGGGAACCAGGCAAGGATTTTGAGCAGTGAAGTGGCAGAGAGACAAGAGCTTGCTACACCTCACCCTAAGCCATTGCTGTGTCTGGAAAAGATAAAACCCCGATAGATAGATTGCCCACCATGGGACCCAGGCCCTGACTGGTGGGATTCAGAGGGCTGTATGCGCTGGCTCTTCCTTGAGTCTGGGTGTTCTAGTTCTCACTCACCTCTGTCCGGGTCCAGCCTATCTGTAGTACAGTGCAGCCTGTCCATCCTGCTGCTCCCTGCAGGAGAGGAGCTGTGAGTAGTCCCCCTAGAGCTGGGAGGGACTGGGCCCCACCGAGTCCACCACCCAGCCTTCAGCGCACCCTGCTTCACCATGACCAACTGGCCTGACTGGTTGCTGGAGCAACCCTGGCCAGCCTTGGTGCTTATCTAAATGCCTCCTCCAGGAAGCCTTCCTGCCCAGCCCAGCCAGAGGTATGTCTGGTTTTTTCATAACATCCCATGTCAGAGCATTTTGGGAACGTGGCTCCATTGCCTCCCTGCCTCCCACTCACGGCCACACACACATGCTCAGGTGGGATTTCCTCTTACAAACGACAAATAATTTCCTCCCTCCTGTATGGTGGTCTCCCATATTCGATGGTGCTCTTTACCTCTTTTGGTTTTCACACTGCCCTATGGGTGGCAGAGGCCAGGCATGGAATAGCTTGCCTGCTTGGCAAGTGAGAGCTGGAAGCAGCATGACTCATGCAGGCCCTCCAGTCTGGAGGCAGGAGAGTGGCCCCGGGGGCCTTGAATGTCATCTTACAGAGACAGTGCAGCACAGGGCCTTGGAGTGAGGCCAGGATGAGGAGAGCTGGGGTGCAGGCTGGTTCAGCCACTGATCAGCTTGTTCCCTGGAGTACTTTCCCAGGACTGCTGTAACAAATCACCACCAATGCAGTGGCTTAAAGCAACACAGGTTTATCATCTTACAGCGCGGGAGGTCAGAGGTCCAAAATGGTTCTTGCTGGACTCAACTCAAGGTGTCAGCAGGGCTGCACCCTTTTTGGAGGCTCCAGGGGAGAATGTGTTTCCTGGACTTTTCCAGTTTCTGGAGGCTGCACCGGATTCTTGGCCCGTGGTCCACTTTCATCGTCAAGCCAGAAATGGCCAGTTGAGTTTCACATCACAACGGTCTACGTCTCCTTCTTTCACTTAAACAGGATGCCTGTGATTATACCAAGTCTACCTGGATAATCCAGAATGATCTCTCAGCCTCCAGATCTTTAATTTAGGGCCAGGCACAGGGGCTGGCACTTATAATCTCAGTACTTCGGGTGGCTGAGGTAGGAGGATCACTTGAGCCCAGGAGTTCGAGACCAGCCTAAACAACATGGCATGACATTGTGTCTACAAAAAAATTAAAAATTAGCTGGATAGATAGTGCACATCTATAGTCCTAGCTACTCGGGAGGCTGAGGCGGGAGGATCTCTTGAGCCCAAGAGTTCAAGGCTATGGTGAGCTTTGATAATACCATCGGGAGACACTTAATTGAATCACATGTTCCCAGTCTCATTTTGTCATACAAATTAGCATAGTCACAGTTTCGGGGATTCATCTATGGCTGCCTCAGGGGTGCCGGGGGCATTAATCTCCTACCACAGTGACCTTCAACGTGACCACTTTGTGTCTCAGTCTTCTCGCCACCTAAAATGGAAACAAAGTCCCCACCGCATGAGGTTGTTGAGAAAATTGAATTAGCAGATGGACACGGAGAGGAAATTCTGGCATCTAGGAAGGACTTGATAAATATTCATTCTTAGCATCATTGCTTGCATATTTTAGGAGTCACCTGGGATCCTCAGTAGAAGCTTAGCGGTAGATCGTGGGAGTGAATAAAGACTGGTTGGGGGGCTTGTTAACAGTCTACCCAGTGAGGAAAGCCTTGGCACATAGCCCAGGTGTGGGCTGTGTGTGTGTGTGTGTGTGTGTGTGTGTGTGTAAGGGCAAAGGGGTTCTTACACTGAGATGATTAGCTGATCCTGCCTTGAAAGCTGGAGAGGGGTGTAAGCCTGGGCCTGGAGACCCTCACACAGGCAGAGAGCTGGGCAGATACCAAGCTGACGGAGGGACCCTAGGGCCTGAAGCGATGCCTCCTGGCCAGGGAGAAATCATGGCTTCCCGGAGCTATGGCACTGGACCCCAGCAGTCCTGTTGGCTCAGCCCTCGTTTAACTAAGGGAGATTCCCAAAGCCTAATTCCCTCTCTCCCAGATGAGAAATTAGATAATTATAAACTGGAGGCTGGTTTGAGATACTGATTTCCTGATTGCCTGACTCCCTAGAAGAGGACTGGTGGCATGGAGGGCATCTCCCTGGTTAGATTCCTGAGAGGCCTCCCCACTGACCCCAGCTGGGGCAGTCAGCACCGCGGCCGGCCTGGTCTGTGGTTGGACTGCACTGGCCTCCCCGTCAGGCGAGGCGGCGTTGTGCTAGGGAGGAAAGAGGCAGCCCCGGAGCTCAGTTTGCAACTCCTGGGCAGCCCGTGGGCATCGCCAGTTTGGCAGCTGTGCATACAGGGCTGAGGCTGGGCATGATGTCGTGTGCTTGGGGGCAGCCATAGGGTGTGGAAGGCCTAGGCTCTCCTCTGGGGCTGCGGGGGCAGTTTGTGAGAGAAGCACAGGGTCCCTGCTGTAGGCCAGGCCCCCGGGGGCGCCCCAGCTGGCAGGAGGCCCAGAGTCGGCCCACTTCTTCCTCTGTAGGCTGCAGCAGTGAGGCAGAGGCAGAGGAGGGCAGTCAGAGCTTTGTCTAGGCTGAAGCAGCAGCTAGGATTTGTAGCCAGAGTCGGGGTCACCGGAGGCCTGGACAGCTCATTTCATGGCTAGGAGCTCACAAGCAGGCCTGAGGCACAGTTCTGGCATTGAGGACAGGTGGACATTGCTGTTCAGTGAGCCACCATGACTAAAAGAGGGGTGCCCAAAGCCCCCAGGGCACAGAGGCAGCAACATGTTACCAGAAAGGCAGGACAGGCTGCTGGGGAGTTGGGTGGGGTCCCGCCGAGGGGCTCCTGCGGCGAGAGGATTTCTAGGTGGAGCTTGAAGGGCAGGTGCACACGCAGGAAGCAGCCAGCGGGGCAGCTCCCTCCTCCCCAGGGCAGCAGGTCCTGGCCACGAGTGTGGCTGTGTGGCAGCAGAGCGTTCTGCAGAGAAGCCCTAGACAAAGCCTGGCCTGGGCTGCTCCCTAGAAGTGGAGGAGGGAACTCAGAGCCTGCCACCCTGGCCTCGCCTTCCCCTGAGACGCAATTTGTAAATGCCCATTTCTCTCCTATGTGACTGAGGACAGGGCCCCTCACCTGACTGCAGTTAAAAGCCTTTGAGGCCTGGTAAACACCTTTCCTGCCTTCCCTCCACACGAAACCCTACCAGCGGTGTGGTTTCAGGTCTCTGGTGCCTTCTAGGCCTCATGGAGCAGGGCAGAGGCCAGCTGAGGTGCTGGGGAAGGGGCAGAGACCAGCCTGGGCGGAGGGGGGTTGGCATGGACTGGTCACAGCCCCAATGTGTCTTTTTGGAGACCCTGTTCATTGCTCTGGTAGCACTGGCCTGGCAGTGGTGACCCCAGGGGCAGGACCCCCCCAGCGGTGGTGGCACAGCTGACCCGCGTGGCTTGCCTTTCCTTGACCCCACACACGTTCTTCAGCATGCTCATCATGTGCACCATCCTCACCAACTGCGTGTTCATGGCCCAGCACGACCCTCCGCCCTGGACCAAGTATGTCGAGTGAGTATCTTCTCCATGGGGCCCCTCCCTTGCTTTCCATTCCATGCCGTGGCTTCTGAGGCCGCCCCGGAAGGGGCTGTGTCCAGGCCCAGGGGCTTACCCGAGGCAGTGGGGAGGCCCTGGCCTCAGCTGCCACCCTCTTTTGACTTTCCCAGCCCTGCCAGCTTTTGGCTTTGAGTTGTGCCTTCTATGGAGGAAGCTTTCCAGATTGGCAAAGTAGGGAGTTTCTCCCTGTCCCACCTAAAGAGGAGTGATGACATTGGAGAAAGTTCTGAAATAATAGGAATGTATTAAGCATTTTGTGCACGCCAGGCACTCTCCATAAGAACAATAAGCATCATCTCCTTTAACCCTCATGGCGACCCAGTAGTGTGGGTGCAGCCACGTTGCCCGTTCCGCAGATGAGACTGAGGATTGGAGAAATAGCTGGCCTGAGCCACACAGCTGGGCGGCAGCAGCCGGGAGGTGCCCCAGGGCTCTCCCCACTTCAGTAACACCCTCTGCTGCCTTTTTTTTCCCCCAAGTCCTGCCTCCTGTAACCATTTGCACAGTTTGAGAAAACCGCCTCTGGTCTTTTCTTCTTGAATAGAAGTACCTTACCGAGAGGTTCTAAGCAGACTTGACACGCGCTGACTGCATTTGGCTGCTGTTTTGAGGAGGCCAGCAGCATGTTGGGGCAGCCTCTCTTCCCAAAGCAGCCTGTCTGGTCGTTCTCCACGTTCACACAGGGCCCAATAGCTCTCTCGGCTGGCACACGCAGCTGCTCCGAGTCCTGGGATGCGGTCCTCTCCCACTCCAGCCCTGGAGGCCCCAGTCCCAGCATGCAGGCATTGTGGGTTCCTTAGGCTGCCCCAGGCAGAGAGAACTGCACCCCCACTCCCACCAGCCCCAAGCATTAGAACATCAACACCCCTTCCAACCCAGGGTGGACAGCTGGACCTACCTCCCCTGTAAGCAGCTGAGGATTGACTGGGCCCATTGCTAGCTGCTGAGGCCCCATGAACGGGTGAGGGTCCGTGTATGCTGTCCTGTAGCACAAACCCTGTGGCCACTGTGTGCCAGTTATGCACACGGCCCCCCAGGGCTGGGGGAAGGATGGGACGGGGTTTTATTCCACCAAGACAACTGAGAGAGAAAACAGAGTTCAGTTGGACACATGGCAGTTACTCAATAATATGGAATTAACAGATTAGACGATGTATTCGTTAGCCAGATGTTTATAGCAAAGCTCCTTCCCCCAACTCCAGCTCAGCCATGGGGGCATTGCAGACAGCGTCGCTTGGTGGCCCCTGTAGAAGGGAGCTGTGTGGGCTCACACCATGTAGGGAACCTGCAGAACCTGGCCTGCTTGGGCCTCCCTGAGAAACTCCACTGGCCTCTCCCGCCCAGGTACACCTTCACCGCCATTTACACCTTTGAGTCTCTGGTAAAGATCCTGGCTCGAGGCTTCTGCCTGCATGCGTTCACCTTCCTTCGGGACCCATGGAACTGGCTGGACTTCAGCGTGATTATCATGGCGTAAGTATCTAATTTGCTGTGCTGTGCTGTGCCGTGCAGGCCACATGGGATGGGGTGTGCACCACCCCAGGCCCCGGACCACCCCTCTTTCTGGCTGCCTCCCTGCAGTCCACATGCACACAGGCTGGAGGAAGGCAGAGCGGAGGCCCTCAGCTTGTCCTGGTGGGCGGAGACGGCTCAGGCAGGCCTTGGTGGTCAGGCCCGCTGGCTCACCTGGGGCTCCACGGCAGCCCTGGGCTCCAGGGACATCATTAAGATTCCGGTTTCGTATCCTCTGCCCTTTCCACCAAGAGAAACCAGTATTTCTACCCCTGGCCCACTGTGAATGGTGACCTGGATTCCAAGATGATTAAGAATGAAATTGCAGTAAAGAGAAAGAGCCTGGAGCAGTGACTAAGCATCCCCAGAAACCCACCCAGGCGCACCAGCACATCGGCTCGCTCCGTCCACAGGCTGAATGTTTGGCACGTTTTAAAGCACCCGGCCACTGACAATACAGTGGATCCTCACACCAGCCAGAGACGTAGGCTACATGGGGATGGCCTAGCCCATTTTATGGGTGAGAAAACTGATACCAAGGACACAGGGAGCCTGCCAGGAGGTGAACGTGGCCCCAGGCCTGCTGCAGCCCAGGCTGAGGCCCCGCCTCTTTGCAAGGAGAAACTCGCTGAGGGGTCTGTCCTGTAATCCCAGCAATTTGGGAGGCCAAGGTGGGCAGAATCCTTGAGCTCAAGAGTTCAAGACCGGCCTGGGCAACATACGGAGACCCCATGTCTATGAAAAACACAAAAATGAGCTGGGCATGGTGGCACACACCTGCAGTCTCAGCTACTTGGGAGGCTGAAGCGAGAGGATCACTTGAGCCCATGAAGTCAAGGCTGCCGTGAGCTGTGATCACATCCCTGCGCTCCAGCCTGGACAGCAGAGCAAGACTGTCTCAAGAAAAGAAAAAATTAAAAAAGGCCTTTCTGAAGTCAGAGGACCTAGTGTGTGCAGGGCTGAGCACTGCACCTCAGCAGGGAGCAGAGCTGGTGAGGCTTAGGTCCCCTGCCCTTGCAAACCCTGTTTCCCAACATGTGAAAGGACATGTTGGGTGCTGTGGTGTCAGAAGCTCAATTCAGCTCCCACTTTCTAGGGTGCCTGTATCCCCGAATCTACCTACTGAAGACAGTCTTTAGCCCCGACGTGAGCAGCCCTGAGCTCCGCCATGCTGTGGGGGAGAGAGGGCAAAGAGGGAAGCTGAACCCTGAACCCTGAACCCTGAATCCTGGTGAATGGGGTGCTTTCAAGCTAGGCGGTGAACCTGGCAGTGGGAAAATGCGGCAGAATCTCTGTTTCTGGGTATACTATCTGTGAGCCAACTCTCGCCCACCGTTTTACAAGTGGGAAAACTGGCTCCAAGAGACAGTACCACATACTTGCCCCAAATCCAGTATGGACTTAGGCCTCGGTGGCACTGAGCGAGCAAGGGAAGAGTGGCAGGGGATGAAGTTACAGAGTAGTGGAATGGAGGACAGGTGGTGGTAAAAGCCAGGTGTGATGGGAGTCCTGGGGTGTAAGAACAGGCCGAACCGGGAGCTGCTTTGCATTCTGTAGAGACTCCCCTGGCTGTGGTGTGGACCACAGACTGGAGAAGGGGCAGGCGGAGGCGGGCAGAGTCGTTAGGAGGATCTCTTGGCAGCCAGGAGAGAAGGTAGTGACTGGAGCCAAGGACCACGTGGAGAAGGGGAGCATGTGGTCAGATTCTGGGGCTGTATTTTGCAGGTAGGGCTGATGGGAGGCCCCCCAGGGGGTTTTGGTTTGAGCAGATTCTGGATAGACGGTGTTCCCATTGGTTGAAATGGAAAATTGGAAAGAGCGGCACTGGCTGAAGCAGGAGGAAAGCAGAAGTCCAGAGTGGGATGTATGACAGTTGGAGGCACCCAAGGTGGGATACTGAGTAGGCAACTGAATATTCCGGTCTAGGGTTCAAGGAAGAGGTCCAGCATGGAGGTGTACATTTTAGAAGCCATGGGGATACAGGTGTTATTTAAAGCCAGGAGACCAGATGAGATCACCTAGGCAAGAGTGTGGCGTGTAACCTGAATACACTGTGGGGCGCTCTGACATCGGGAGGCCAGGAGCAAAGACTGGACCATGGAGGCGAGTCAGGAGAGAGAGGTGTCCGGGAAGGAATGTGATCTGCCGGAAACCCGCCACCGGGAGGCTGGGGAAGGCGGCAACTAAGAATGGACTGTAGGATTTGGCAGTGGGAAGGTCACTGGTGCCCTTGACAAGAGGGGTGCACCTGGTTAAGGAGGATTCAAGAGAGAGTGGGAGGAGAGGGCGTGTGGGAAGTAGAGACATCTGTTTTGTGGGGCTTGCTGTAAAATGGGACTGAAGATGGTGTGGTGATTGGAAAGGAATGTGGGTCAATCAAGGGAGGACTTTTAAAGAAGGGGGTGTCTTTGCAGGCAGGTGGAAGTGATCCATTAGAGAGGGGATGCCAGATGATGTAGATGAGCAAGGGGATTGCAGGAACCAAGCCCTCAAGCTGGCCCAAGAGGGTGGGAATCCAGCACCAAGGGGGAGCATCGACCTGAAGAGCGGGGAAGGCAGAGTTTCAGGTGGAGATGGAGGTGGATTGATAGAGTTGATGATGAAAGAAAAAGGAATTTCTCTTCTGATTGCTTCTATTTTCTCAGTGAAATAAGAAGCTTGATGATCAGCTGAGAACAGAGTGGGGAGACATGTCTGAGGTTTCAAAGAGAGGGAGAACTTTTCATGTCAGAGCCGGGGAGGTTGCACTGACTTGGGAATGGAGTAGGTTTGCCAGGCTGGGCCCTGGGGTGCCCTGTGGCTGGGAAGCAGTAATCCACAGGGTCCTGAGGCTGGGTGTCACAGGAAGGAAGGAGGTTTCAGGCAGGAGAGGATACAGCATCTGCCTGAGCCTTTCCTAGCTCCCCAACCTGGAACCTGAGCAACCTGCCACCATAGACGGACCCCCAGCTTGCTTTGGGGCAAGCTGTGGCTCAGGCTCTGTATCTGGGAGAATCCTGAGTGACCTCAGGCCCTTAGCAAGTCCTCCTTGCCCGACTCCTGGGAGAATCCTGGTTTCATTCCCAAAATGCTTCTTCCACTGAGAGTCACAAAGCAGGTGTGCCTTCCTCACCAAAACCTGCGTGCCTTCACTGTGTACCAGCGCTGGGGCTGACAAGGCAGAACATGGCCTCAGAAGCTCAGACACTCTCCGCATTTCCAAGCATCTCACAGAAATGGCACATCCACTTCCCATAGGGCTGTGTGACCTATTGGCACATCAGCTGTGGGCCCTTGGCTGGCCTGGCCTGGCAGCTTCAATTGATGGGGATTCTGCCTTATGAAAACCAGTTAATTACTGCATTTAAAATGCATTCTCTTAGAGATGCAGTGGTTCAGTAACAAGGGACTCTAGGTTGATCAAAGGAGACGTGAGTGAAGGGAAACATTCCGCTCAGTGAAATTCTCTCTCTGGCCTCCATTACACAGGTGGAGAAAGTGAGGCTCACAGAGAACCTGGCACCTGCCCAAAGTTATAGGCTGAATCAGCAGCAATGCTGAGACTCTGACCATGAGATGGATGGGAGAGGCACCCCCAAGTCTGATGTTTCTGTGGGGCGATCCTCCACCCCACTGATCTAGAGGCTGTGAGAGCGTCTGGGGCAGGGTGCTGGGAAGCCTGCCAGGCTCGGCTCTCAACCCCCCCAGGCAGAGCTCTTCCTGTGGCCCTACTCACAGAAGGGTGTTACCTGCTAGTTAGCACAGCCTCCAACCTCTGAGTTGTTATGGAAACCAAACCTGGAGGGGAAGGGAGGGAGGGCAGAGAGGAGGGTGGCAATTCCCATAGTCACTAACGGCGTGGGCTTCACCATCTCAAGATGAGGGCGGGGCAGGAAGAAGGCTTCCCTGCGCTGGGGCTGGTGATGGGATAGGATGCTCACCCACCACCCTTGGCTCTTTCTGTGCCAGGGCCAGCAGTCCCGTTCCAGCTGTCTGCCCCTGGCTAGCAGCATAGTCGTCACAAAAGGGGAAGACTGGCTTGGAGGAGGGTTTTGCCAGCCTGAGAGGGGCAAAGCTCCATCCCCTCACGCGACCACACATTTGCCACCTCCACAACTGGCCCTGTGTCATACCAGGCATTCCTCCTGCCCTGCCACACTCAGAGGACCCAAAAGTGGCCTCGGTGGGGATCTGGGCAGAATAAAAGAGGACAGCAGCCCCCCATGTCACCAACATGGTCCCGGACATTCAACATCCTTACCCTATAAGTCCTCTTTTAAGACTTCCTCTAACTTATGATTGCTCTCCCAGACAGACACACGGCCACCAGCTGCACTCCTATTTCCAGCCACTCAGCTGGCTTTGCAAGCCTGCCAGGAGCACAGATATGGTCCTCCCTTATTCTGTCATTAAGCTGTCCTTGTCACCTTAGGACACCAGCTGCCTAGAAGGCAGACAATGAATGGAGGCCAAGCACTGTCTGTGCTGGGGACACTGTGCTGGGGGCAGCTTCCACCCTGGGATGGGAAAAGACAGGCAGAATCTAAGCTAGAGACAGGCAGAGTTTTCAGTGGAGACACCAGGGGACAGACTGGGTCTGTAAGGGACAGGAGGGAAGCAAGGACAGTTGGTTCCCTCTCAGACCTGCACACTATTCCACTCACTCCCTGAAACTAGAAGAGACAGCCTTGAAACCAGTATCCTGGGCAAGGGGAGCTGCCTTCCCCGGCCACACTCAGTAGACTAGCAGCCGGAAAAGGGGCCCAGCGCCTCTGGCCAGAGCCCTGGTTTCCATGGGATGGTCACGTCAGCAATATCCCGGGCCCAGCCAGAAAGTCCTGTGGCAGCACCATGTCTGGATAGAGACCGAGAGAAGAATGTGGGACGGAGGCCTGAGGGTCTGAGCTATCGTGGAGAACGGAATAGCTCTCAGAAGTTGAGAGGGACCTTGGATCAAATTAACAGGTGTATATGGACCAGAACAAGCACAGTGACTTCTGCTCCCCAGCACATGATGGGACTGCATCTGACTGCCACACTGGAGAAAGATGGGCATGCTGAAGTCCATGCAGGCGACAGAATGGAAACCATACCACAGAAAGGGTCTGGTGTCGCCAGAGGAAAGCAAGCTCTGGCAATGTGTCTGCCGACGCCCCATCTGTGTAGGGCTTTGTAAGGAGAGATCAGCGTGGTGCATAGGGCCAGGTGAAGATGGAGGGGCTCCTCCAGTGGATATAGAAAAAGCTGGTGCCAGCCCAGTGTCAATTACAGCCAGACCTGCGGACCTCAGGGCACCAAGCCCCTTACTCAGCTGGCCAAGTTCTTTCCTGTAGGTATCCAAAGCCTGACGGGGAACTGGAAAGCTGGGAACAAACAGGAAGGGCCTGGAGGTCCAGATCACCCAGCAGAGGGAGTCTAGTGGCAGTGCCAGCCCACCCTCACACTCTCCCAGAGCCACGGGGCTGACGTCCTGTGTCTGACATCACTCAGACACCTGCGTCAGGCGCACTTGGTTAAACATCAGACATGCAGAGTCCAGTGTCCTTTGCTAAACACCAGACACCTTCGGTTAAATGTCAGACACCCTGGATGCAAAGCCTTTGATTAAATGTCACAAGTTACTTGCCACTGTTCCGATGACCTTGGTCACACACCGGCCATGGTCCTCATGGTCATGTGGCCCATCTACTGCATGTCAGCATGCTCTGCTGGCGCAGATCCCTGACCCCCAGAGACCACCTTCTTCCTCCCGTCCCTGTGGAGGCCACAGATCGGCAACCGTCTGAGTTCCAGGAGGGGACCCACAGCCACTCGCCCTGCTGAGCCTCACTCAGACCCAAGAAGCACAGACCCCAGGGAGGGCATCTCGCCTCTGAAGGCTGCTCCTCCAGTGGAGACCCAGGGCCATCCCTTGAAGATACCAAGGGTCTGGGGCCGGTGGACTTGTGTGGGAGGTGCTCTACCGCCCTGGGGCTCTTCATCCTGTCCCTGTCTCTTCTTGGGTTGCTCCTTGCCCGTGAGTAGTTGAAGAACAGATATTCAGGCAACCTGTCTTCCCATCTTCCAGTGCCTCTGTCTTGGGAACTCTGGTTTTTTTCAATGAGTATTCAGGCTACCTCCGCCTCAGGACTTCAAGGACTTCTGAGCCTGGCACAAGCTGATCACAGACCACAGAAGATGTGGACCAAAACTAGGTGCAGAAACGCACTTGCTTCCTGTATCAGCTGACCTGAACCTCCCGGAACACACGCTTCCCTTTCACTCTGATGTGTTCCCCGCCGCAGACACCACATGTGGCTTCGTGTCACGGGCTTCAGTGGTATGGAGACAGTGGCAGAGTGGCTGCCTCCTAGCACCGGTTTTCCATGGCACTGTCACCAAGAGAGCCACCTGGAAGCTTGCTGTGTGGACATCCTTGCTGTGTGGCACTCAAGCTGAAATCCTGTGTTAGGAGGGTTGAAATCCAGAAGAAAACCTGAGGGAGGCCCTGGGCTATCCACAACACTCCCCCACCCCTCCTTGGTGGGAGGGGGCCAAGGGAGAGGGCTGGTCGGGGAGGGCAGGTGGAGGTTCTGCTTTGTAATTCCCAATAACTGTGGTTTGATTCTGCAGGTATGTATCAGAAAATATAAAACTAGGCAATTTGTCGGCTCTTCGAACTTTCAGAGTCCTGAGAGCTCTAAAAACTATTTCAGTTATCCCAGGTAAGATGCCCAGGTTTGCCTCTCAGATCTCAGCTACAAGTGACTCTCTCTCTGTCTTCCCCACCCCTCTCCTCCTCTGACTGTGTGTCTTGTATTGGCGTGTTGTCGTTGTCTCGTGTGTGAATTTCCCTTGTTGCAGATACACAACTGAATTTGTGGACCTGGGCAATGTCTCAGCCTTACGCACCTTCCGAGTCCTCCGGGCCCTGAAAACTATATCAGTCATTTCAGGTGAAAATCGGGTTAAACGCCAAGGCTGGAGGGATATGCCTGGGCCTTCCCAGCCTCCTGGGAGCCAAGGCAACCCTCCAGAAGGCCTTTCGACTGTGCCTGTCACCAGAATACCTTTCCCAGGGCTCAGGTGGCAGGCGCTATTGGCAGTGGACCTGCCTGTCCCCCTGGCACCTCAGAATGGGCTTCAGGCTGCCCACCCCAGCAAAGCCCACTCTCACAGACACCAGGGGGCATAGAGCACCCCACGGTGGGGCCTACATTGAACCCAAATGTTTTCCAAGATAGTAGACTGCTTTTCCAAACCACACTCAGCTATTTGAATAGCTAAAAGATTTTACATGAATCGCTTCAGCCCGAAATGTCAGCTTCTGATGAGGAAGCCAAAAGAAATATGTGTGAGGGCACCCCCATACACACCCGAAATGTAAAAGGAAAACTCCGGCAGTCTTTGATGACTGAAGGCCTCGGCCTGCCTTGTGCCCTGTCTGGTGGGATGAGCAGGGCCAGGGCCCCAGCCCTGTTTGTGAAGCAAAGCGTACTCTGTGGACAGGCGCCATCGGGCCTTGGTGTGCAGTAGAGGTTTAGCAAACCACGCATGGTAACCTCAGGAAGAAATTCTCCTTGGCAGATGTTGGCAATTGCGCCTGGGAAGTCTCCTAAGCCCAGGTGGCCTCTCTAGAAACTGTTCCGTTCGTCCATCCAGGAAAACTCTGAAAAGACTGTGATTTCTGACCCTGGTTGTGTGATGTGCCCGTGCTGAAGCTGAGTTCCACCTGGGAGACGTTCCTATCCTAAGTTTGAATTCCCCCTCCCCAGACTCAAAGCTCCTCCTGTTTGGAGGAACTTCCTCTGGAGGAGCAGTACCCAGAAGTTCCTGCCAGGATTCTTTTCTGAAGGCAGCCACACTTAGAACTGGGGAAGTTGCTTCTTTTAAGAAGGCAGCTTGGCCGGGCGTGGTGGCTCACGCTTGTAATCCTAGCACTTTAGGAGGCCGAGGCAGGCAGATCACCTGAGGTCAGGAGTTCAAGACCAGCCTGGCCAACATGGTGAAACCCTGTCTCTACTAAAAATATAAAAATTAGTTGGGCGTGGTGGCACACTCCTGTAATCCCAGCTACTCGGGAGGCTGAGGCAGGAGAATTGTTTCAGCCGGGAGGTGGCGGTTGCAGTGACCCAAGATCACACCACTATACTTCAGGCTGGGAAGACTCTGTCTCAAAAAAAAAAAAAAAAAAAAAAAGAAGAAGGCAGCTGGAGATAAGCCGCAGGCTGTCATTCTGGGGAGGTGTGAGAGCAGAAGGGAGGATCGGTTGAACCAGATGGCTACATCACTCCTGATGTGGAACCTTGTGGCTTCCAGGCCTGTGGCCTGCTTTGAGCTGTTATCTCCCCCAAGGAGTCAGGGCTCCCATAAGGAATCCGGACTCCCCCTTGTAGGGCTAGTTATCTTGTCAGAGGAGCCCCCGTTTATACCGTGTTCACGCTGAGCTTTCTGGCCTCTCAACCCACTATCGTATGTTCATAAGGGCCACATCTCCCCTGGGGCTCCCACAAGTGGCCCAGACCCCTGCTAAGGGCCCGTAGCAAGGGGGCAGTCTCCCCACTGTCTCCCATGGAGCCACCTGCCTGGAGACAGACATCACTGCCAAGGCATACATAGACTCAGAGCCCACGCGCTCTGTCCTCTAGGGCCCGGGACAGCCTCACAGGCACACACCCCACCACAGTAGACAAACACACTGACCACAGGACTCAAGGCATGTTCCTGGTGTGTTTTATAACAAAGATTTACAAAGGGAAATATTTCTCAGTCCTGGGGAAAAGGAGAAGCCCGCCAGTCTCAGCCTAGCTCCATGGGATCTCTTCAGAGCTGCCAGCAACCTGGTGAGACAGCAGGCTCTGAAAGTGGCCATTCGAAAAATGCCATGGTCAGCATTATGGAAGGCTCTCGGGAGGAGGTATCCTCTGAGCTGAGTCTTAAATAGCCCTAGTTCTCTCTAGACTCAGTCTCTTTTCCATAAAGTGAGAGTGAAATCAGAGTTGGTGGTTTCCGAGGGCTCTTCCACCCAGCCTGTTAATTCAGTGGCAGGAGGATTTCCCAGTCAGTCTCCTGGGGCCCATGCCTTCCTGGGTCGTTTCTGAAAGAATCCTGCAGTTTCGTTGGAGAAGTGAAGTGATGATTTCTCATATCATCAGTATGAGAAATGTTCAAAGGGGTGAGTTACCCTTGGCCAGTGTCTCCACAAAGCAGGTCGGGGGTGCTTTGTTGGCCTTGAACGGGATATTTCAGCCCAAAGAGACTTTAGCCTAACAGCTGAGGCAGAGACCAGTCTGGGTATTCGAGCTGCTGTCCATCATCCTCACTTTGTTCCCCTGGAGACATGCAGGTCTCCAGGCCCAGTAAACCCACCAAAGGGTACAGGAAGCTCTGCTGCAGATGAGGAGCTCTGGGCCATGAAGAGCTGCGAATCCCACCACCACCACGGCCGTGGGCCCAGACCCCCACTGCCCAGGCAGTTGCCAACATCTGCCAGGACGATTTCCACAAGGAAGGCTGAGTGCCTCTGAGCCCTGGGCGGGCAGCAGCGTCAGTGGCACCATGGGGAGGTCATCCTCTCCCCATCTTGTGTTTGCCCACTGTGGCCTCCTTGCCTGTGCGTCACAGGCCCAGCAGCAGGCACAGAAGCCACAGGTGCTCCTAACACATTAACCGGCTGGACAGTGGATGGATGGAGCTTAACCTGAGATCTGGCCGCTTGGACAGGGACATGAGGGGCAAGGCCGTGCCGCTCGCAGAGGAGCCCCTCATTCCCCATGCTCTGCTTGCACTTGTCCTAGGAGAGTCGCTTAGAGCCAGACTGGTGTCTACATGTGCTTTTCTGTCATTCGCTGTGTGGTGCTGGCTTCTGCAGGGAGCTGGGCTGCGCACCTAACAGGTCACAGCCTCTCGGCTGTGGGGAATGCGATGGATGGGGCGGGGACGGTCCTAGAGGGACAGGGCAAGTGGGAAGATGCAACGCAGGTCAGCCCTGCTCCTGAACCTTCCCTAAAGGCAGACCTGAGCCAGCGCAGGCCCCTGAGACATCACCCACAGCCCCCAGCACACACCTGACCACAGCCCCCACCCCCTACCCAGCCAGACCGTGCGCCCCTAATTTCCTCCAAACAAGCGATATTCCCTGGGCACCAAAGAGAGCCGGCCCCCGCAGTGGGACAGGAGGACCCCCTAGCATGGATGGCTCTGTTTCTCCCAGCTCAGGATTGAGGCTGAGGCCCCTTCGTTGCCTCCATCCCCTTTTCCATGGACGACATTCAAAGCAGTAGGCCTGGCATACCTTGAGACCAGCCAGAGGGGGGCATGCTCTGAGTGTGTGTTTTCTCAAGGAAGCAGCACTTTCTACATCCCTGCCATGTATTTGGCTGGTGGAGAGCAAGGAGGAGCAGGGGCCCTCTGAAAATACAAGGCCAGCCTGGACTCCTGCCCAGGGATGTCAGGACACAATCTCAGCTGCCGAGGAAAGCGGGGCTCGGGTCTAAAGCCTAGGAGAAGCCTCCCTCATTCTGTCCCACCTCCGATTGCCCACTCTGGCCCCAGCCCAGCTCACCTCAGACCTGGCCCCCACCAGTGGAGCACAGAGCTCAGTGCCCAGGTGACCTGGGGCTTGTCCTTGCCTTCCCCAGGCCTGAAGACCATCGTGGGGGCCCTGATCCAGTCTGTGAAGAAGCTGGCTGATGTGATGGTCCTCACGGTCTTCTGCCTCAGCGTCTTTGCCCTCATCGGCCTGCAGCTCTTCATGGGCAACCTAAGGCACAAGTGCGTCCGCGACTTCACCACGCTCAATGGCACCAACGGCTCCGTGGAGGCCGACGGCTCGGTCTGGGAATCCCTGGACCTCTACCTCAGTGACCCAGGTGCGGACTCGCTCTGCAGCTGGGGAGGGCTTTGCCAGACCAGCAGGGCAGGGGTGCCTCCCACACAGGCATCACCAGAGGGCAGACCTCCAGGGCTGTTCAAGCACCACCTCATCCCCCAGAGACTCAGACTGAGGACAGACAGGGAGCAGACCTGGGGCCTGCCTTGTGACTTCTCGGGCTGGATGGGGAGGTGATGCGTGAAGAGCAGGAAGGATGGAGTTAGGTGGAGGGGCAGATGGGGGGGACAGCAGCTGCAGCACTGGGAGATGGGATGGACCCTAGAGTGTTGCAATGGCAAGGTGACCAGCCTGCCACAGAGTGTCAGCTTAAGAAAGAGGGGGGACACAGAGCCGGGGTAGTTGGCTTCAGGCTAAAACCCCCCCTACCTGGCATGGAGATTTCCCGGTCGACATCAGTGTTCCTTGCTAGGATGCTAATTCCATATACGTGTACCCCAGAACTCTGCAAGAGGGCTGGAGCAAGCCCAGTGGTTGTGCCAAGGTGTGTGAGCCCCTCCGATGTTTCACTGCTCCATGGCTCACACGCCCACGCTCCAGGCTGACGGCCAGCACCACTCTTGACTAGAGCCATTGGTCTGCTTCATGGCACATGCTGGCACAAGGCCAGATTCCAGGCCACAGGACCCTGGGCCAGGATGACCCTGAGGGCCATTCTGAAGTTAGGGCCTCTTCCATACACCAGAGTCCACTTTGGAAAAAGGAACATAGACACTTAATGAGTAGTTCAGCAACGGCCTTATAGCAGCGGGGCTGAGACTTCCGTGTGCTCCTGAATCACCTAGAGAGCTCTGGAAAACAGGCTGTTGGGCCCCACCTCTGGAGTTTCTGAGTCAGTGGTTCTGGGTGGCAATCGGGAAGTTGCATTTCTAAGCAGTTCCCAGTTGATGCTGATGATGCTGGTGTGAGGACCATGCTTTGACAGCTGTTGCCTAAGACAAAGCCAGAAGGCGGTGAGTGTCGGGACTGATGACAGCCACAGAGAGAAGAGGACAGGGTGGGGTGTCCTGTCTGGGGCAGTGCCAGCCCCATCCAGACAGACCACGGTGTTGCCATGGTGACTATGGCAGGCGTCACTTCCACCATTTTGTGTGACGGAAGTGAGTACACAGCTGTGCGGGAGCTGGCCGAGGCCCCGCAGCGACTCGGCAGCCAAGCTGGGAGTCTGCGCAGGCCCTTGCCTCCTGGCCTTGGCAGGCCCCCTCAGTGGTTTCGGGCAGGGCGTAGAAGCTTCCTGGGGGGACAGCTGAAGCCCTGCCCAGAGCCTCCCATGTCTTCTGAGAGCATGGGGCACTGGCGGCAGGATGCCCACAGAGGAGCAGCAGGAAGGCCAGAGGACCAGCCGGAGTTGCCTCAAGCCTGGCCAGGCAGAGGGCAGGGGCAGGGCGGGCGCCGGGAAGAAGGAAGACCATTAGTGAGGTCCCCACCTCCCCAAAGCCCTGGGTGCAAGGTGGGAACTTTTGCCAGAGGGCCCTCACCGTCATGATGTTTCTCTTACAGAAAATTACTTGCTCAAGAACGGCACCTCCGACGTGTTACTGTGTGGGAACAGCTCTGACGCTGGGTATGTGGCACCGCCCACCCCGGGTCTCCTTGTCCTGCCAGGGGAGTCTCCTGGTGTTTGCACAACTGACTGTATTTTCTATTTATGCCCTGACCCCAGGGACAGCAAGGCCTTCTTTTGTCTCCCTTCCCTGCCAGGACCCCGCCAGCTTCCCCACCCTGCCCCCAGCAGAGGAGATGGCTGCTGGAGGAAGCCAGGGGCAGAGCTGCGGGGAGAGCTGACGGAGCCCTGAAGCTGGGCTGGGACTGGGGGATAGCTTGAGATGCCTGCACAGCCCCGCCACCAGCCCGCCACCAGCTTCGTTCCCTTCCAGAAGCTCCCCAGAACTGCTCCCTCCAACTCCGGTCTTCCCTCCCTCGCTGCTGCTCTGTGCCTCAGAGGGAATGTGCTTTCCCCAGCAGCCTGGACTTCCCTCGAGATGCCCAGTAACAACGTGCAGCTTCCGGGGCCCTGTGCACACCCGGGTCCAGATCAGTGTGACAGTGCCATGCAGTGTTGAGAAGGGGTCACAGAGGGTCACCTCATAGGAGAAGTACTGAGTGTGCTGCCTCCTTCCTGTCACCAAAGAGATTGTCTGGAGGATCTTGGGGCATTAGCAAGACACAGAGGTCCCTTGGCTGTATCCATCTGCTTGCTAAGTCCCTCGTGTGTGTGTGTGTGTGTGTGTGTGTGTGTGTGTGTGTGTGTCTCACACACACGCACACACACATGTGACCCCAGACCAGCATTTCCTCTTTGGGAGAGAGGCTGTCACCTCCAGCTCTGTGAACATGGATCACCTCCCTAAACCAGTGCCTGTGTGCACCGCTGCACAAATGGGCTCCTGACATGGCCAAGCCCTAGCCCATCCCCTCCAGAATCATTTCTCAGCCCCAGGGCCCTGCCTTTGCCCTGGGCTCGTCCTGTTCAACTCGGCCAAGGCTCACTTCTCTCCCCAACCCTGCTCTCCCCTGTGCCGTGCTGTACGCAGCTCCTCATGGGGTAGACAGGCAGAGGAAGAGACGTGAGCCAGGCCTGGTGCTTCCTCTCTGTGGGGAGAGGCAACTTGATAGCAGCTGAGGATGGAGTGTCGTATGGGCAGAAGGGAGTTTGATTTAGGCCCGGCAGAGTACAGATAGGTAGAGTAAAGAGGAAGATAGTGTCCCAGTGGGAGGCACAGCACAAACAAAGTCACAGAGGCAGGGCCCAGCAGTGTGGCACTAGGTTTTATAGCTCAGTTGCGCAGAGTGGTGGGGCATACACTGGGTTGCCCGGGGAGAGAGAAGTCTGGCCCAGCAAGGGTCTCAAGGGCAGCAGACCCCTGACTGCATGGAACAAAGCCTCTGTGTGTGGCTGCAGGACATGTCCCAAGGGCTACCGGTGCCTAAAGGCAGGCGAGAACCCTGACCATGGCTACACCAGCTTCGATTCCTTTGCCTGGGCCTTTCTTGCACTCTTCCGCCTGATGACGCAGGACTGCTGGGAGCGCCTCTATCAGCAGGTGCGTGTGTGCCCAGAGGGACAGGAGGTATGGGCTCAGGGTCCAGGCTACACAAGTGACTAGCCAGATGTGGCCCCAGCAGCCTCCCCACTGGTGACAGCTTTGGAGGGGACAGGGGACAAGGACCCTTGCTTCTGAGGGAGAAGGGATCATCAAGCAAAGAACCTTTCTTTTTGCTGGTGAGGAAGTACCAGTCCCTTTATATAGGATGCTCTCTGCTCTGTGAGGGGGACACTTCCTCTCTGTAGAATGGAGTAGTCTCCCTTGTGGGCACAGCATCCCCCGAGTGTGACATTCTGCCTCCCTCCTTGGGTGGGATGCAGCCCTGCTGTGTGCAGGTCATTCTCCTCTGCAGGTCACACATGTCTCTCTCTTTAGATGGGACATGCTCTACCCTCCTCCCTAGGCTGTGGGCGTTTGCACCCCTGGCACAACTAGACTAGGTGACTTGGAAATGTCATAACCCAGAAGGGGCCCCAGCGAGGGTGACACCTGCCCCTTTGATCCCGCAGACCCTCAGGTCCGCAGGGAAGATCTACATGATCTTCTTCATGCTTGTCATCTTTCTGGGCTCCTTCTACCTGGTGAACCTGATCCTGGCCGTGGTTGCCATGGCCTATGAGGAACAAAACCAAGCCACCATCGCTGAGACCGAGGAAAAGGAAAAGCGCTTCCAGGAGGCCATGGAGATGCTCAAAAAAGAACACGAGGTGGGTGAGCAGTGCCACCAAGGAGCCCCCAACCCCTCGCCTGATTATGGGTGCCTATAGGCAGGGTAATTGCTGGGTAAAGCTGGTGCCTGTGGGCATGGTGCATTCTGGGTAAGGCTGGTGCCTGTGGGCGTGCTGCATGCTGGGTAAAGCT
>NW_022436944.1:57789186-57802312 GCF_009761245.1 Sapajus apella | reverse complement strand
CGTGCTGCATGCCGGGTAAAGCTGGTGCCTGTGGGCGTGCTGCATGCTGGGCAAAGCTGGTGCCTGCTGGGTAAAGGTATTTCCTATGAATGTGGTATCTGCTGAGTAAAAATTTGGAAGCTGCTGGGTAAATATGTGCCTGTTGGTGAGGGGCCTGCTAGGTAAAAGTGACATCTGCTGGGTAAGGTGGGTCCTATGAGTGTGGCTTGTGCTAAGTAAACTTGTTCCCTATGGTCATCATGTCTTCCAGGTGAAGGTGGCGCCAACAGGGTAAAAATGGTGCCTGCTGGGTGGTAGCTCCTGGGTAAAGATGGTTCCTGTGAGCATAGTGCATGCTGGATAAGAGATCCATGTGTCCATGGACATAGTTTATTCTGGTCAAGGGATGCCTTCTGCTGGGGTCCAGTGAAGAAGGTCCAATGTCAGAGAACAAAGCTGTCTCAGAAAATAAGCACTGACAATGCTGCCCTGGCCACCCACAGTCCCCACCTTGGTGGAACCTGGAGGCTGGCTACAGAGTGAGCTGTTACAAGCCAGGATGTGGGCATCCACTTGTTCTTCTCACTACCCCTTGCCACATCTTCCAGTATACTTTTGGCCGGGTAACCCTTCTAGAAGAGCCTCTGCCCTCTGGTTCTGGCCACTTCTCTGTTCATTTACACCCACCTCCCTTCTGTTCCACACATGCCCCTCTTCCAAGGCTGCTCACTTCAGCCACTGCTATCTTCCTTCCTGGATCTTGGTCTTTCCCAAAACATTCTGGATCTGACTGAGTTTATCGCCATAATGTCCTCATTTAGGAGTAGGTATGCAAGATCACTTACTGATAGGGAAAGCCAGTCACTGAGAGTTGCCTGGCCTGCCTAAGCCTGAGGCAGCACAAAGTCTCAATGATGGAAACATCCCTTTCTCTCCTCTTCCAGGCTCTCACCATCAGGGGTGTGGATACCGTGTCCCGTAGCTCCTTGGAGATGTCCCCTTTGGCCCCAGTAACCACCCATGAGAGAAGAAGCAAGGGGAGAAAACGGATGTCTTCAGGAACCGAGGAGTGTGGGGAGGACAGGCTGCCCAAGTCTGACTCAGAAGATGGTCCCAGAGCAGTGGTAATCCCAGCTATGGTTCTGGCTTTTCCAGGGTGGGTCTGGCATTAAAAGTCCACCATGCTAGGCTCCTGTACAGTCACAGCCCCCATGGTTGTTCCCCAAGGAGAGCAGCCTTGAGCCCCCTCCCGGCCCTTCCTGTTTCCCATGGCCTTTCTCAGAGTAGAGGAGCTCTGGGTAGAGGGATAGGGTAGGTTTGGGTGTTATGATATCCCCAACCTGAGGCTAGCATCCCAGCACTGGGGCTGGGGCTGGGGGACAAGGCCACATGGTATGGGTTGGTAGGTGTTCAAGGACATGCCCCTAAGAGCGAGGGGCCATGCCAAGTGCCCCAATTCCTGCTAAGGCCAGGAGACTTCCTGCCTCCTTCTTCCTTGCCCAGCCTGAGCTCTACCTCCAAGCCCAGATAAGCTTCAGGCTCCCAGCTCCAGAGACGTAGACTTGATATGACTAGAGATCCCAGAAGATACAGGATTATCTCTCACCCCACATCCCCTCTTCCAAATACCCCTGGCCCAACCCACCCAGTTCCCGTGTGGCCAACAAAGCCCTCAATGCTCCGGGAAGTTTAGCTGAGGCCAATGGCACAAAAGACAGATTGAGAGCACATGAAGAGCTGTCGTGGTCATGTCCCTTCTCCCCCTGCCCTCAGAATCGCCTCAGCCTCACCCACGGCCTCAGCAGGACATCTATGAAGCCACGTTCCAGCCGGGGGAGCATTTTCACCTTTCGCCGGCGAGATCTGGGTTCCGAAACAGATTTTGCAGATGATGAAAACAGCACAGCGGGGGAGAGCGAGAGCCACCACACATCATTGCTGGTGCCCTGGCCCCTGCGCCAGACTGGTGCCCAGGGACAGCCCAGTCCTGGAACCTCGGCTCCTGGCCACGCCCTCAATGGCAAAAAGAACAGCACTGTGGACTGCAATGGGGTGGTCTCCTTGCTGGGGGCAGGTGACCCAGAGGCCACTTCCCCAGGAAGCCATCTCCTCCGCCCTGTGATGCTAGAGCACCCCCTAGACACGGTGAGCCAGCCCCGAGATGCAGGTGCCAGGGTAGGTCTGGTCTCCCAAACCAATCACCAATGCCAAGTCCAAAACTACTTTCTGTAGGTTTATGCACTGCACAGGAACGTCTATTGTGTACTGCGCTCTGGGTGCGTAAACCTACAGAAAAATCTCTGCCCTCATAGAGTATCCATGCTAATGGGGACAGAGAGATGAAAATCAGAAGAAAGCCACGCATGGTGGCTCGCACCTGTAATCCCAGCACTTTGGGAGGCCAAGGTGGGCAGATCACTTGAGGTCAGGAGTTCGAGACCAGCCTGGCAAACATGGTGAAACCCCATCTCTACTAAAAATGCAAAAATTAGCCAGGCATAGAGGCGTGTGCCTGTAATCCCAGCTACTTGGGAGGCTGAGGCAGGAGAATCACTTGAACTCGGGCAGCAGAGGTTGCAGTGAGCCAAGATCACACCACTGCACTGCAGCCTGGGCAACAGAGTGAGACTCTTGTCTCAAAAAAGAAGAAGAAAAAATGTCTATATGGTGTGTCATGGTGATAAAGAAGGATCACAGTTAAATATGTCACAACCGGTAAGGCCGTCATTACCATCATCTGGAGAAGACTCTTCCAGGCACGAGGGACAGTGAGTGTGAAGGCCCCAAGGCAGAAGTCTGCCGAGCCTGTTGGAGGAGATGCCATGAGGTTGGTGTGGCTGGAACAGAGGGAGCGAAGGGGAGAAAGACTGCAGTTACTGTCACTAAGGTGATTGGAAGGGACTGGCCAGATCACGAAAGGCCAGTCGGAGCATTGGTCACTTAGTCAATCCTATGACAGACTGATGGCTGCCCAATCAGCCATCAGGTGTCCTTGCTGACCCTGGGTCCCCAACACAGTGACCAGAGCAGCCCACCCAGGAAAAAGCTGAATGTATGGCTCAGCCCCCAAGGTCTGCAGGGTGCACTTAGAGAGGAAGCTAGGACCCAGGGAGGTGGAGGATGGCCTGAAGATGTAGGACTCCCAGCCGCATGGCTTATTTTGTGCCACTCAGACTTTTGCTCAATCTGCGGGACTTGGTACAGGTTAATCTCTTTGTGCCTCTATTTTCTCATCTGTAAAGTGGAAATAATACGCCAGTGGGTTGTGGTGAGAACTGAAAGAGTGCAGCTAGGTCCCGTGCCGAGACCCGGACTTCCCTCATGTTGGAGTCCTTAGTACGATCTGTCATTAGTATTAGTGAGCCGGAAGGAGTCAGGCTCCTGGGGCACACTGCAGAATGCCCGCGCCCCACACTCCTCTGGAGTGCAGTGTGAAGGGAAGGAAACTGGGCACCCCTTGGGACAGACCACAGCTTTAGATAGAGCCGGGGAGGCCCTGGCCCATCTGAAGGGTGGGGTGTCTAGCTTCCAGGCAGGTTCAGCCCTGGAGCCTCAGCCTCATGGAATCAGGTCGGCAGCTGGGAGCGCTAATAGAATTTCCTAATCTCATTAAGGAGAAAATCATCTCATTGTACTGCACATGTCAGGAGGAATCTAAGTTCAAGCACTTCATTACCAGGAATTCTGACTTCACCCATTCTCACTTCTGTGGGGCCCATTTGTAACCTTAAAGGGATTAGCAGGCCAAGACAGGGTCATTTGCAAAGTTAAAGGAATTAACAGACCAAGATGGAGACATTTGAAAAGTCAAAGAGATTAGCAGGCTGCAGGCCCCTGGGAATGCCTTCTGGGTTTCCACTGGGTCCCCAGTGAGACATTTCTGCCCAGTTCTAGTCTGAAAACAAAGCACCGTGTTGGGCACACTGTGGGTGCCTCATCAACAAGGATGGGGGGAGGAGCCAGCCCAGCAGACAATCGGGATTGGGAGGCAGGGGCTGCAGACTTACTTAGCCCTCTGCTAGTATGAGAGTGCCTGGTTCCAAAGGCCAGATAGAGGTAGAAGCAGCACACTGAATATCCATTCCTTTTCTCCCTCCACATGTCAGATCTTCATCCTCATTCCCTGTGGTCACCTAGCAAGTTAGGACCAGAGCTGGAACTCTAACCCAAGCATTCTGATTGATTCCAAGAATTTACCTATCCGACCAATATTTATGTAGTGCCAGCCTGCCATGTGGAGTGCCAGGCAGTGCTGAGACTCCAGGGTTATAGCAGTGAACAAAGAAGACAAGATCCCTGTTCCCCTTGGAGTTTATACCATAGTTGGGAAAACAGTAAACTGGCCAGTATTTTCAGGTAGCAGTAAGTTGTGTGATAGAAAGTTGCTAAGGGGAGGATGGGGATAAGGCTTTTAGAATACTCGGGCAAGGCCTCCCCAAGGAGCTAGGTTAAAATTGACAGGCAAAAGATTTTAGGGAGCCAGCCCTAAAATGCAGAGGAATAGCATTCAGGCAGAGGGAGTAGCAAGCGCAAAGCCCCTGAGTGGGACACGTCCAAGGGGTGAGAGGGGCTAACAGGGCCACGTGTGGTGCAAACATTAAAATGAGTTTCATGAGTTAGGACTTGGGCTGTGCAGGACCTCGTAGATCATAGAAAAGTTTGGATATACTGTCAGTAAGATGGGGAGCAGTGGGGTAGAAGGAGTTGTTGAACAGAGCGTGACATTATCTGATTTACTTTGTAAAGGAATCCCTTCTTACTATGCAGAGAACAGAGGGACAAGGAGAAAAAAAGAAGCCGGTTAGGAGGCTGTTGCAGGGTTTGGGGAAAGAGAAGCTGACCACCTGGACTAGGATGGTGTATTAGTCAGCTGTTGTCACAATAATGCTGTGTAACAAACTACCCCAGAAGTCAATCTCTAGCAACAAGACTTTATTCTCACGCTCATTCCTCTGCAGGTTGACTACAATGTGGCCCATGTGGATTAGTTAGCTGGGCAGCCCTGCTCCAGACTGCACCCTGGCTGGGCTTGGTTCCACGTTGTAAGTTAGGCTCAGGGCTGCTCCATGAGTCTTTGTTCTGAGGCCCAGGCTGAAAGGGTGACAGTTATCTGGGAAGCTCTTTTCATGGAGGGTTCCTGGAGCACAAGAGCAAGATAAACAGTACTAGCCCAGCTGAGGTTTCTGTTCACAGCATGTTCACTAATACTCTGTTGTCCAAAGCAAGTTGTTCATGCCCAGGACACAGAAGTTTAATTCAGCCCCGGTGGGAGGGGAAAGAGAGTGCGTATATGCTAAGTGATAATCAAACCATCACAGATGGCAAAGAAGGAGGGGAGAGGTTGGGAAAATTTAAGACATGCTTGTGAGTTAAGCTGGCCAAATTTATGGTTGCGTTGGACCTAGGGCAGTACCACTGCACCAGCCGCCTCTGCCCTCTCAGGGGCCTCCACTTGAATACTTCCATGACCAGGAGCTCACTATCTCCCTAGGCAACATTTCAGAGCAGTCCTGCCGATGGCCAGGATGTCCTTAACTTGAGCCCGGATCTATTTGGTACCACCCCACACCGTTTCTTCTACCTGGGTAGTCTAGACCCATCCTCCCTCTGCCCTACGAAGATTACAGAGTCTTGCTATTGCATGCTGAACAGCTTGGCGCTGGGCTGTGGTCATGGAGGGCCCTGCTGAAGTGAAGACTTTATGGGCCCTCCTTGGTTTTGTGGGAGGCTCCAGGTAAGCCTGGAGAATGCCTGCCTGCCACCTCCCTTCACCAGGGCTGTTTCCAGACCTCGGGTTTTTTACTGATAAAAATGGTGCATGCTTGGTGAAAACAACCCACCCAGTGCAGAAGCACATGAAGTGAAAAGGGAGCACCTCCCTCTCTTTCCCCTCCCCCACAGTCCCGTTCCCCAGATATGTCCACCTTAATTATTTGGCACGCATTTTCCAGATCTTTTTCTTGTTTTTTTTTTTTAATCAAACGTTTGTCTTGGAGATGTTCCCATGGGAGCATACACAGAACTGCCTCTTTCTCTTTGTAGTCGATCTGAGCCCAGGCTTGGAGTGTGTCTATAATTGATTTTAATATGGTTGCTGTTGATTGGTTGTTTTCTGTTCTTGTGGTATTAGGAACAGTGCTGCAATGAACATCATTTATGTGTATTTTTGATGCACATGTGTAATTATTTATGAAGTTAGATTGCTAGATGAGGACTTGGACGGCCAATTTAAACTTTTCTTGGTAAATCCAGCCCAGCTGCCTCCCCAGAAGACACAGCCTCCCACCAGCCACGTCTAAGCATTGCGCTTTGTTCTTCTATTAGCATCATCTTAGAACATGTTAGGTTATTTTTTTTTTTTCAGCTTCTTTATGCTCTTGACTCTAAGAAGCTTGTGGTCAATTAAGACTTCCACATCATTTTTGCGTGTACAAATGTGTATGACAGCATTGGCTCAGGGAGGCCCTGTGAGATGTGTAGCTTCCTGACCACACTCAGGAATCACTGCTGATGAGAGGCAGTGAAGAAGAAAGGAGAATGAAGGAGACAGTGACTGGCAGGCGGGATGGAGGAAGCTGTTAACTGGGAGGGAGTTGGGAATAGAGAATCCCAGCATTCAGTGTCCCATCAAGACCTGCATCCTATCCCTGTGGCATCCCCAGCCTGAGTGTGGACTGGCCACCCCGGTCCAGCAGGACTAGAGCTGGGGTAGGACCCCTTTCCCCGTTTCCCCAGGCTGATGCACATCTCCTGATTGTACTCAGACCACGCCATCGGAGGAGCCAGGCGGGCCCCGGATGCTGACCCCCCAGGCTCCGTTTGTAGATGGCTTCGAGGAGCCAGAAGCACGGCAGCGGGCCCTCAGCGCAGTCAGTGTCCTCACCAGCGCGCTGGAAGGTCAGCACCCCCAGGTCATTTAAACACTCCCCGCTTCTGCTGCAGACACCCTCACCTTTATCCCAGCCTGATCCAGGCATCCGCCATTGGACTTGGCCTGCCTTGGACATCCCCACACTGTCCCAGCCTTCTCTGTCCTGCACAGCCCTGCCTGTCCTTCCTTGTCTTTTCATCTGTTTCAGCTTGTTCTTTCCTGGGAATTACCATGTCTGTGTTTCTCCCCAACACTCCCACATCTGACCTGTCCTAGACACTTATCAGTCTCATTCCACCATCTCCCATCCATAACCACATCTGTCTAGAACCATCCTGTCCTGAGCACACCCATGCCTGTTCTAAGCTATTCCCATATCTACTTCAGACTATTCCAGCCATTCCCACCATGGGCAACTCCACACCCTTCCAGTCTGAACTTGCACCCCCATCCTGGTGTTCCCTCCTGTCCCGGATGAATTCTCATCTTTTCCAGCCTGTCCTTGGCACCCCCTCCATTTATCCTGACACATCCCAGATGTCCACATCTGTCCCTCCCATTCTGTCGCAGGTGTCCACATCTGTCCCTCCCATTCTGTCGCAGGTGTCCTTGTGTCCGAACTTGCCTGTCCCCATTATTGTCTCATCATTTTCAGCCTGCTCTCCCCTGAAGATCCCCAGGTCTCTGCGGGTCCGCTGTCTTGAGCGAGCACACGCTTGCCCTGATGCCCCCGTTTTCCCCACCTCCATCTTGGCTTCCTGTCCCGATGGCCCTCTTCTCTCATATTTCCAGACTAACGAGCTAGGACACAGGCCACCCATTCCCTCAGCCTCCCCTGCCCCCACTGTCCCGCTGTCACATAGCAGCCCTGTCATCTCCCAAAGCAAGTCACAAATCTTTCCTGGAAGTTATTCCAGATACATGTGGCTCAGTCAACAGAATCAAACTAATTCACTGGCTGTCTCCTCAGAGCTGGAGGAGTCTCACCGCAAGTGTCCACCGTGCTGGAACCGCTTCGCCCAGCGCTACCTGATCTGGGAGTGCTGCCCGCTGTGGATGTCCATCAAGCAGGGAGTGAAGTTTGTGGTCATGGACCCGTTCACTGACCTCACCATCACTATGTGCATCGTGCTCAACACACTCTTCATGGCGCTGGAGCACTACAACATGACAAGTGAATTCGAGGACATGCTGCAGGTCGGAAACCTGGTAAGGGCCACCTGCAGCTGGCTCTCAAATGGGCATCCTGGCAGGAGGGGTTCTTGGGCAGCTGGCACGGCCTTCATGAGTAAGGGAGAAGGGATCCTGCACACAGAAGGATCTTTTGGGGGTGGGAATCATTGTGGAAGACGCCTTGGAGAAGGGAGGGAATCTGAGTTGGCTTCTAAGGAGCTGAGGAATGTAAATGTGGAGTGGGAGGGTGGAGTGAAAAGCTTATGCAGATGCCCAGAGGCTAGAAAACAAAAGTGAGTTGTGGCTAAACCTGAAATGTGTGGAGACCTGAAATTTTGTAATCTGTAGATGGAGGAGAGTGCAGAAGGAGGTAGTTCTCTTCTGAACGGAGCTAGCATCAGTGTTGTTGGATGGGGGAAATTGTGGATCGATGGTTGGCTAGAAGGAGGGAAGGAGGGAGGGAGGGAGGGAGGGAGGAATACATGCATGGATAGCTGGGTGAAGTAAATCAGGCAGAGCCAGATTTGAATTCTGACTCAGCTCTTACTAACTAGCTGATCTCAAGCAATTTACTCAGTAATTGGCTCAATAAATATTTGTTGAATTCAATAAATGTGAAATTAGTATGACAATATCAACCTCACAGGAAGGTAATGAGGACTGAATAAGATAATGTGTATAATATGCTTAGCTCATAGATAGACAAACAGTACGCACTCAGAAGAAATGACAGCTGTGTGGTTGTTGTTGTTAGACTGCTCCTGGAAGTCAGGATGTCTGGGCTCTAATTCTGATTTTTTTCCTTGAGACCAAATCAAGTCCTCCCTCTTTACTGTACAGAGGGGGAAACCAAGGCCCAGAGACAGGAGGGGTGACATGGCAGGGGCAGAGTTAGGCATCTCTCAACTCCCAGGGACAGGGCCATATTGGATCAGTCCAGGCAAACAGAGTCAGCCCATCTTTAGCAGATCCTAGGACAGAGCTGTCATGAGCTTCTGAGCCCAGTGGCCTCAAAAAGGAGCTTCTGAGATCATCATTGAGGTTGGTATAGGGGTGGTAGGGGGACTTCTGGCCCCATTTGATCTAAGCTCGCTCTCACTGCAGACCCAGCCTGTCTCAGGCCCAGCTGTTCAAGTGACCCCCATAGGCAGGTAGGTCTCTCGCACTGTGGGATGTGAGGATTTTCTTTTCTTCTTGCTTTCCAAACCCAGGACTCTAGATAGTTCTCTGCAGGGCCTATTCAGATTTTTTCACCAATTTGAGTCCGCTTGCTGTAGTTTTCCTTTTCTTTCCTTCTATGTGTACACAGAAGGGAAAGCTCTGTCTCAGTCTGTAGAAGTCTTACGGCACTGTTGGATGGTCTTCGGATGGTGGTCGTCCAGGCTTTCAATGAGTGTGCTTTATCAGGTTGTGACGATTGGGTTGGACTGAGCAGCAAGTTAGGTGTGAGAATAGCACTGGTGGCTTCACTGGGTCAGCAAGTTGTGGCTGAACTGCAGTTATATCAAACTTGTGATTAAATTACTGATAACAGGCAGTGTAGCTGGGTTATGACTATATTTTGTTCTGTTTGAATAGCTTTATTGCTAGTATGTAAGGTTTTGACTTTATTGCACTTCATATAGTCTAGGTAGTTTAAATATTAAGTGTTAAGAAATAAAACCATAAAAATAAGCATGAGTTAATAATCAGTATGGGAAAAGCCTTTCTAGGCATGCCTCTGAAGACAAATTCCATAAAGGAAGAGATCAATAGATTTGACTAACTTTTTAGCCCATCACACAAATGAAGGTAGAAGGCAAATGAAACTTGTGTCTCCAGCAACATTCTGCACCAGAAAATCTGAAGTCTCCTATTAATAAACAACTTAAAATACAGCAAACATTCTGTGAATTGATAGCTAAGTGCATGAGAAAGTACAGTAGTTCCTCTTATCCACAATTTTGTTTTCCATGGTTTCAGTTACCCACAGTCACCTGTGATGTGAAAATATTAAATAGAAAATTCCAGAAATAAACAATTCATTCGTTTTAAATGGCACGTTGTTTTGAGTATTATGATGAAATCTCACACCGTCCTGCTCCATTCTGTCTGGGGACATGAATTGTCCCTTTATTCAGACTATCCTGGCTCTATATGCAACCTGCCCACTAGTCACTTACTAGCTATTTCTGTTATCAGATAGACCCTTGTGGTATCACAGTACTTGTGTTCAGGTAACCCTTATTTTACTTAATAATGGCTGGCAATACAGATATACCAAAGAGAAGCCAAATACATGCCAAAGAGAAGTTGTTAATCTCTTATTGTGCCCAATTTATAAATCAAACTTTATCAGAGGTATGTAGATTTAGGAAAAGGTGTAGCATGTGTAGGGTTCAGTTTATCCATTGTTTCAGGCCTCACTAGGAGTCTTGTTGGAATGTATCCTCCGTAGATAAGAAGCGGCTACTATAACAGAAACCCCAAGTTCCAAAAACAGAGGCTTAAAAACCATGGCAGTAAACATGTAAAATGGTTCTGTAGTTGCCCTGGGTGGGGTGGGGAGGTGTCGATTTCTATAATCTAGAGGCTTGGATTTTAATGAGCACGTAGAGGCAAGACACTCAACCTTGGGATAGTGTGAGTAGGGGTGGAAACTGAGTAGCCACATAAGAATATGACCATACATTCAGAAAAATGGTGAACCGAAAAAAAAACCTACACACAGACCCTGGGAAATGATAAAGAAGCCCTGTCTCCAGGGCTGGAAAGGAAAAAAAAAGTACACCCTGGAAGGCTTGTGACTATGGATTTGGCCTTATACAGATTTGGGGTTCAGATTTACACCTGAGTAGTCCTGGAAAGTATATCTAAAAAATTAACATAGAAAGTGACCCTACAATGATGTCCTGGGGCCCCTAAAAGGGAACAAAACTTCTCTGGAAGGACACGCCTTTAGTCCAGGTCAAGCTGGATTCCCCAAATTATGAAACACAGAAGGAAATATTCCACCATGAGGAAGAGTCGGCAGACACACACACATGCACACACAATCAGGCTACCCCTTAAAAATCTCACATAGTAGAATTGCTTGATAGAGATGATAAAAATGGTCATCAATGGCCAGGCATGGTATCTCACACCTGTAATCCCAGCACATTGGGAGGCCAGGGCAGGCAGATTGCTTGAGCTCTGGAATTCGAGACCAGCTGGGCAACATGACAAGACCCTATGTCTACTAAAAACACAAAAAATAGCCGGGTGTGCACCTGTGGTCCTAGCTACTTGGGAGGCTGAGGTGGGAGGATCACTTGGTTCCCCCACAGGGCCAAGATTGCAGTGAGCTGAGATCGTACCACTGCACTCCAGCCTGGGCAATAGAGCAAGACCCTGCTGGAAAAAAAAAATGTTTATAATAACTAAAGACATAAAAGAAGGGATTTGAAATATAAGAAAATAATACAACTTTGGAAAAGAACCAAATCTCTAGAAATAAAAATATAGCCACTGAGATTAAAATTTCAAGGGACACATCAAATAGCATATTAATCCAGTTGGGAAGATAATTAAATGATTATGAATTTAGATCTAATAAAGTTTTCCAGAATGTAATGTAGAGATATGAAGAGGAGAAATAGAAGAAAGAAGGAGGAAAAACATATCTGACATTATTTTCCAGATTGTGTTGTTGTCTATATACATCATTTGAGAAAATCTAGAGAGGCTGTTAGAACTAAGATGAGAGTTTCACAATATTAGTGCGTACAGCCTCAGTATTCCAGATAGTGTTCCTAGTCATCATCCACAATCGATTGGAGAAAATAAATTTTTAAAGTTATCACTTATAATCACGATAAAAACTATGAGAAATTTAGTAATAAATATAACAAAAGGTACGCAAATTTCATATGAAAAAATTATGAAACTACCAAAAAACATAAGACACATAAGTGGAGAGATGTGCCATTTTCATGAATGAAAGTGTGAACATTGTAGAGATACCAGTTCTTCCCAAATTAATCTATAAGTTCAATGTAATTCCAATCAAAATCTCAATAACTTTTTTTAATGGAACCTGACAAGATAATCCTAAAACTCATGTGGAAAAGTAAAACAGATCAAGATAAATTAAGGACTAAGGTGGGGGATTTACCATAGTAGTTAAGATAACTTATAAAGCTAAAAATATTATAGTATTGGTGCAGGCATGGAAAAACAGATTGTGCTACAGAATTGAGACCACAGAAATAGAACAATCCATATTCTGTGACTTGATAAATAACAGAGATGGCATTGTAAATCAGTAGGAAATGGCTGGGTGCGGTGGCTCATGCCTGTAATCCCAGCATTTTGGGAGGCCAAGGTGGGCAGATCACCTGAGGTCAGGAGTTAGAGACCAACCTGGCCAACATGGTGAAAGCCTATCTCTACTAAAAATACAAAAATTACCCAGGCATGGTAGTATGCACCTGTAGTCCCAGCTACTGAGGAGGCTGAGGCAGGAGAATTGCTTGAACCCGGGAGGCAGAGGTTACAGTGAGCCAAGATCACACCACTGCACTCCAGACTGGGCAACAGAGTGGGACTCTATCTCAAAAATAAATAAAATAAAATAAATAAATCCATAGGAGAAGGACGGAACTGTTCAATAAATGATGCTGGGAGAATATCTACATGGAAGAAAATCAGTTTAGATCCCTATGTCACATCATATTCATAAATTAGATGTAGGGGAATTGGACTTAACACCTAATGTGATAAAGCAAAACTTTAAAGCTTTTTGGAATAAAAACAGGAGAAAAAGCTTTAAGATATTAGGGTTGGGAAGGCCTCCAACAATCCGAAAAGCTTATTTCATGAAAGAAAAGATTGCTAAATTATAAATTGTTAAAATTTATCATCTCTGTAAAACAAGGGATACTACCAACTGAAATCACTACCACAAACTGGAAATTGATATTATGATAAGTGTTTAACTAGACAGATATGGAATCCAGACAACACTGAAGATTTACACAGCAATAGGGAAAGAGGGACAGTGATAAAATGATGGAAATGACGGAGCCACAACCGTGGACAAAGGAAATGACAGAGCCACAACCGTGGACAAAGGAAATGACA
>NW_022436944.1:57752725-57789176 GCF_009761245.1 Sapajus apella | reverse complement strand
GGACAAAGGAAATGACAGAGCCACAACCGTGGACAAAGGAAATGACAAGCAAACCACGGAAGAGGAAAGTCAGATGGTTATAAACAAACGAAGAGAAACAGAGGAATGGAAATTAAAGCAACATACTGTGTTGTCATTATATACATTAAAAATGTAAAAATGTGTAGACATGCTAAACATCACATTTAGGATAGTGATTACCTTGGAGTGATTATAGTACTCTGGGTGACTCCTGGTTTATCTGTAATGGCACATGATGGGTAAGAATTCATGGAGGAAGCCATCGTTTGAATTACTGGTTTAACTCCTTTGTATCTCAGTTTCCCTACCTGTAAAATGGGGATAACAAACTTTAAATATCTCATAGGGCTATTGTGAGGTTTAAATGATTTAATATATGTAAAACACTAGAACAGTGCCTGGCATATATCAAATGCTATTTAAGTCTTTGCTATTGTTTTGTTGCTGTTGTTTTGTTTTGTTTTTTAGTAAGGAAAAAGAAAACAAAATTTGAAACAAATATGGCAGAATGTTAATATTCATTTGAGTTTGGTGGTGGGTGCGCAGGTAATCATTTTATTATCCTATACAAAGTATATATCCTGAAATAATTTAAAATTTAAACAAACACAATAAAGGTAAATGACAAATCAGGAAAATTGTGACAATACAAGCAGTATTAATAGACAAAGGGGTAACATCCTTAATATATAAAATACATTTATAAACCATACAAAAAAGCAAACACCTTAATAGAACAATTAAGAGCAAAGGATATGAATGAGAAATTTCATCAAATAAGAAGTACAAAAATTAAAAGAAATGTCCGATAAAACAAGAGTGCCCTGTTGGATTAGAAAAGGTAATGGGAATGGAATACCCAGTATTTGCATAAAGAGAAGCAGTTACTCACAGGCCGCTCATGGAATTGGTTAAAACCTTTCTCTGAGGATCATTTAGCAGTATGTGTCAGAATCTCTAAAAATGTTCATTGACTAAACAATTTCATCTCCAGAAATCTTTCCTAAGAAAAGAATTAGACAAGTTGTTTTAAAACAAGCACGTAAAAGGATATTTATCTGGGCAATGTTTCTAGTAGGGAGAAAGGAATGACTATGACAGGGAAATGGCTAAACCAGTCACAGCACATCTCTACAGCAGAATGTGCCACAAATGTAAAAAAAAAAAGAAAAGAAAATGACGCTGTAGATTGTGTTTAATTGGCACAGAAGTACGTTCACAAGGTATTATATTTTAAATACAGGTTTTCAGTGCATGGAGTATGTTCCCATTAAAGTCATATGCCAAAGTCACAGGGAGTTTGGGGTTCTCCATAAGTCCCCCCAGTTCCTGGAAAGCGGCCATTTGCATTCATTGTTCAGTGAACCTCCTGCCAGAAGTTAGGGGAAGTGGGTCACCAAGCTCAGAGCCTCCGTCTGCCAGATCTCAGTGAGCCTGTAAAACAGGCAGAGTTGTTTATATCTGAAGACAGCCCCTGCCTGGGTCTGGAGCTCTTGGCCACTCTGAGCAATCATAATAAATGCTGTTGACAGTAAATAATCGCCCTCTCGTACGGAGTCCTCACTTTACAGCCATTAGCTGTAACTCCTAGAAACCTCCTGCGGGGTTATTATCCCCATTTTATATATGGGGACCCTCAAGGTTCAGAGAGATGAAGAAACTGGCCCAAGATCACACAGAGGCAGCCCCTGCTCTGGAACCCGGGCCTGGCCACCATTCTCTGCACATACTAAACCATCAAGCTTTGATCACATGGCCTTAGAGAGCATGGCATGAGACTGTGGAAGGAAGAGGTCTGTTACCAAAATGTATGTACTTCTCAAGCTTAGCTGCACATGATAATCACCTGGGAAGTTTTTTATTAATCCCCATACCTGGGCTACTCTCCAGTCCAATGTAACTAGAATCTCTAGGATGGAACCCAGGCATCCATGTTTTTAAAGCTCCCTGGGTGATTAGAAAGTGCATCAAGTTTGAGAAATGGTCAAAAACAGCACTTGAACTTTGAATCCCAGGAATCTGGTCAAAACGCAGATTCTGATTGAGCAGATCCGGGGCCTTGTAAGATTCTGCATCTCCAAAGAGCTTCCGGGTGATGCTGTTGGTTCCTGAAAAATCTTTTCTTATTTCCCCAAAGAGCATTCCCCCAGAGCCTCTTCTGTCTTTTTCTTCCGGAGTCAGCGCCACCGGATAACTGCCATCTTGGCACCAAAACAGCTGGGAGCCTGCACAAAGTGAGGTGCAGGGCTTTTCCTGAGCCCCATTCTCTAGAAATGTGTGTCGGTGCTCATGGGTGTCAGACCCACCCTGGTGCACCCCGGCAGTGCTGAGGAAGACCAAAGGTGGGGTCCAAGGGAGGCACTCCCCAGGCCCCAGCTGTAGGGGCTCTCAGGGAAGCTGTGCAGGGTGTGCTGCTGAGTGAGGGCTCTACGCACAGCTGTGTGCGTCTGAGGCTGGGTAAGGAAGGCTCCTGGAAGTCAAGCTGAGCAGCACAGGACAGGCAGGACATGGCACACGGAACTCAAAGGCTCAAACATTTGTACATCTATTCAACAGATACTAGTGGACCACCTATGGGCTGGGCACCGTTCCAGGTGCAGTAGGGAAAGGTCCCTGCCATCACAGAGCTTACCTTCTAAACACATAAGGCTCGATAAACAAATAGCTGTTGGATGGTGGTGTGAGGCAGACAAAAATCAAGCCAGGATGGGGGCTAAGAAGTGTGGTGGGAGGGAGGCACATTCTCAGTTGCCAGGACGCCCATGGATCAGGAGCTCTGAAGGGAGTGAGTTGTGCGGCTGGGGAGAGGCATGACCCAGGGAAAGGGAGCAGCAAGTACAAAGGCCCTGAGGAGGGGACAGAAAGAAGCAGGTATGGCTGGAACAGGAGAGCAACAGGCAATGGGGCCGGAGGTTGGAAAGTTCCAGAAGCAGGTTTGGGTGCTGGGGAGAGAAGCAAGTTCCAAGGCTGTCTCTTTATGTGTGAGGGCAGCCCAGGAATGAGAACTGAGGCTGGAGGATTTTAGGGTCCCTCCCTTTCCCAAGAGCCCAGCTGGTGGAGGAGCAGGTCCCTCTGGGCACAAGCACTAAAGGGACCACCGAAGTCAGGAGGGCTGGGCTGGTGGGTGGTGCCCTGTGTGGCAGTGCTGAGGAGCCCACCCACCTGCCCTCGTGGTGCCTCTCCCTGAGCCAACAGCATCCCACTGCTCTCCAGCCCACCTCCATGGGGCCTATTCTGAGCTGGTGGGGAGAGAATGGCACTGGAATGACCAGCAAATGCCTCTCTCTCCGTCCAACACAGAGCCCCATCAGGGTGGGTGCCCAGACCAGAGTGACCTCCCCTCCTGATTGCCAACACCAGTGAGGTGCCTCGGCCATCCCTGTCTGTGACCCCAGCTCTTCACAACTGCTGCAGGCCTGGCACTGTTCTGCGGGTACTGTTCCCTCTGGCTTTAGCCCTCCCCTCCAAAAGACCTGGAGTGCCTCCTCACTGCCCTGAGGACAGCGCCTCAGCTCCCCAGCATGGTCAAGAGACCCTGCGTACAGAACCCCAACTTCCTGCCATCCACACCGTCGTAGAACATTCTCCCCTCCGGGAACCATCCATTGGCACACCGCAGGGCAGCTGGCATGGCTCTCGAGTCCCCTGCACCATGGGATGCTTAACCACAGGGTTCTGCCAGCCAAGGCTGGGCAGCTCGGGACTCATAAATCAGTGAACCAGACAAAGCTCAGCCTCTGCCCACTCAGGCATGTTTTCAGAAGAGAGAGGAGGTTTCCCTAAATCCCAAAGGGCAGCACTGGATTCTTCTCCTCATTCTCAAACTTAATAGCTATGTGACCCCAGACAAGTTACTTAACCTCTCAGTGCCTCAGTTTCCTTACCTATATAAACTGCAGGCAATGATACTTCCTCATGAGGTTGGATGAATCAAAAAAAACACATGCAGAGTGTTCTGGCCAGCACTTGGCACATAGCCCTTGGGAAGCAGTGGCTGCTGATTATTGCAGCGGGCACAGTCCAGCATGTGGATGAGGAGGAAGGGCCTCCTGGGGAGCAGGAACAGCAAGGACAGAGGCCCTGGGTCAGGGTAGCCATGAGCATCTGCGGTGATGCGTGGATTTGGCATGTGTCGGGAGAAGGCCCTTCTGTGGACACACAGACCGAAAGGAGTCTGGCACTGGGTCATGTGACCATCCACTGCAGGTTCCCCCTAGAGCTGTGAGTCTCTGTGGAGACTGCAAAGGGCCCAGGCCATTCCTGAAGGCCAGGCAGGTGTGCCTGGTGTGCTTGGTGAGCAGCTGCAAGGGATGGGGGAGCAGGCTGGAGAAGAGAGCTGTCCCCAAGGGGCTGGGCTATGACCAAGCAAACCCCACTGGGAGCCTGGCGCCAATCAGAGCAGTTAGGAGGCAGGCGTCCCTGCTGGCCAGGGCGTCTTTCCATCCCAAACAATTCCTGCTCCCTTCTCAGGTCTTCACGGGGATTTTCACAGCAGAGATGACCTTCAAGATCATTGCCCTCGACCCCTACTACTACTTTCAGCAGGGCTGGAACATCTTCGACAGCATCATCGTCATCCTTAGCCTCATGGAGCTGGGCCTGTCCCGCATGAGCAACTTGTCGGTGCTGCGCTCCTTCCGCCTGGTACCTGGCTGGACCCACTGCAGGGAGGGCAGGGGTGGAGTGGAGGGCGGGGCACAACCCAATCTGAGGTCATCCCTACTTTGGTCTGTCATGCCTTCACCCAACAGCCATTGGCTAGGTATCCCTGGATGCCTGGCCCATGCTGGTGATGCGAGGGGTGCAGGGGCAGGCAAGACAGGAGACATTCCTCCAGAGGAGCAATTGCGGTGGCCATCCTGATGAGTGCAAAGCCCGTTGTGGTCCACAGTAACCCCTTTAGCCCTCACAAGATCAGGAGTGGGACCGGTATTACTTCATTCCCATTTCACAGATGAGGAGACTCAGACTCACAGAGGTGAAACGAATTCCCACAGCCACATGGCAGATAACAGAGGGAGCTGGGCTGCTGGTCTGAGGTTCTGCCTGCTGGCTTCTGAATCAGCATCGTTAAAACATTAACACACATGCAAATCACCTGGGGATCTTGTTAAAATGCAGATGCTGATTCAGTGGGTCTCAGGTGATGTCAAAGCTGCTGGTCTGTGGACCACACTTGGAGCTTGAAATGCTTGAGAGGTCCAGACGTGGGGCAGGCGGTATAGTCAGGAAAGGCTTCTGGAGGAGGTCCTGAGCACTGTGGGTCACTGCACATACAGTGGATGGGAGTCGGGGGGTGGCGGGATGTGTAGGAAGGCGGGATGTGTAGGAATGCAGGATGATGGGGGCAGGAGGGAAAGCCAAGCCTGTGGGTTCTAATCCTGACTCCACTGCTATGAGCTAAGGGACTTGGACAAATTAGTCTGCCTAAATGAGGTAATGCTGGTGCCAACCTCATGGTTATTGGGAGTTCTGAATAGGTTCATCAATTCTAAGCACAAGGCCTGGCACAGAGGCATTCAGTAAGCATTAAGCACCTGCCCTCTTTCTCTGTGATGACAGAGAGAAAGGTGGAGGTGGCCGGACAAGCCAGAGATGGTCTGAGCCGCCCCAAAGGACACCTGATGAGGACAGGTCTGAAAGAGCAAGCACACTCCCTGGTGGGAGAATCTACTGGGAAGTTCCTGGAAGTGAGGCCAAGGCAGAGAGAAGGCTGGTGTGGGGACAAAGAGAAGGGCTGATTGGGAGGTGAGGCTGGAGCTGTTGACCTGCCCCTAGTGCAGGGCCCAGTGAAGCCGCCCTCAGGCTGCGGAGAGGAACAGTAGCAGGTGCTCTGGGAGATGGGGGGAAAATAGGTGTCAGTGCCCTGCAAGGGCTTTCTGGGCTTTCAGGCAGGAGCTGGAGAAAGTGATGGTGCCCATGGGGGGCAGGAGCTGGAGAGAATTACGGTGCCCATGGGCAGCAGGAGCCAGAGCCCTCATAAGCTCCCCTCCTCTTCCTCCTTCCCCAGCTGCGGGTCTTCAAGCTGGCCAAATCCTGGCCCACCCTGAACACACTGATTAAGATCATCGGGAACTCAGTGGGGGCACTGGGGAACCTGACGCTGGTGCTAGCCATCATTGTGTTCATCTTTGCTGTGGTGGGCATGCAGCTCTTTGGCAAGAACTACTCAGAGCTGAGGCACAGCGACTCAGGCCTGCTGCCTCGCTGGCACATGATGGATTTCTTCCACGCCTTCCTCATCATCTTCCGCATCCTCTGCGGAGAGTGGATCGAGACCATGTGGGACTGCATGGAGGTGTCTGGGCAGTCACTGTGCCTGCTGGTCTTCTTGCTTGTTATGGTCATTGGAAACCTTGTGGTAAGTTGGCCGAGGGCCTCACACACACACCATCCATTCATCTACCCAGCTACCTACCCATCTAATTATCCATTTACTTACCCTTCTGTCCATCCATCTACTCATTTACCCACATTTCTTTCTATCTTGTTTATTTCATCCATCCCCCCATCCACTCACTTGCCTGTCCATCTATGTACTATCAACAAACCATCTAGTCATGCACCCGTTTATTCCTCCACATATATGCTCTGCAGCCGTCTATTGATCGTCTGCTTATCAATCACCCAGCCACCAACCAACCCACCCATCCGTTTACCACTCCAGCAATCTGAAGGATCCATAGATCCTCCCCCCATTAACAAGGACCCATCCATTTATGCACTTATTCACCTTGTCCTTCATCCATCAACCCCATTTTCCTCATTCGCTCATCTATTCATTAATCTGCCTATCAGTCACCCATTCATCAACACCCATGCACACTTACACATCCATATGCCCATTCATCTATCCACCCATCCATTCACTTACACAGTGATCCATCCCTCCCTTCATCCACCCACTCACCCAACCACTCATTTCTCTACTCATTCATCTCCCATCTATCAACTCACCCATCCATTCACTCATTCACCAATCCATCTGTCTACTCATCTGTCTCTCCAGTCGTCTACTTCCTCACTCATTGACCCATCCATCCATTCACTCACCCTTCACCGCATTTTTTTTTTCTGTGACTGAGTTTCACTCTTGTCACCCAGGCTGGAGTGCAATGGCACCATTTCAACTCACTGCAACCTCTGCCACCAGGTTCAGAATCACCAGGTTCAGGTGATTCTCCTGCCTCAGCCTCCCAAGTAGCTCGGATTACAGGCATGCACCACCACACCTGACTAATTTTTTGTATTTTTAGTAGAGATGGATTTTTACCATGTTGGTCAGGCTGGTCTCGAACTCCTGATGTCAGGAGATCTGCCCACCTCGGCCTCTCAAAGTGCTGGGATTATAGGTGCAAGCCACCATACCCAACCTCTTCACTGCATTTTGCTTATTTGTCATTTACCCACTTACTTGCCTGTTTATTCATTATTTACTCATTTTGTTTTCATTCATTTACTTATCTGTTCATCTACCCATTATTTCTCTGTCAGTCACTCTCCATGACTTATCACGTGGTTTTTCAACTCATCTTAACATGTACTAAGCCCTTGTTGCTGGGAAAACCTTGTGCCACATACTGTTGGGCATACAGAGGCAAATGAGGTCCAGCGTCAGCCCTGACATCACTCGCCGGCTTGAGGGATTACTGGGGAGGTGGAGAGTTAAACAGGACTGAAATAACTCTCGGACTGGTCAGAGTGATCAGAGCCCTTAAGGAAGAGATCATAGGTACTGTTCCCATTCAGCTAGGAAAATCAAAGAAAGCTTCCTGGAAGAGGTTTTGGAGCTGACCTGATGAACAGGTAATGCTGAAGAGGGAAGGAGCGGGATGGGCAAAGCACAGGTGCAGACAGGTGGTGGTCCAGGTAAGGTGGGACCCATAGGAGCTTTCTTTATATGTCCCCCTGAGTGGCGTGGTAGGAGTCTCTGCTGTCCCATCGTGAGGGCTCCATATCTTTGTTCCTGTGGGTTCCTGTATGTCCTTGGGCAGGTACATCCTGTCTTGTGTCTTTACAATGTGGGAAATTCTGGAACTGAGAAAGGTCAAAATTTAAATACCAGAGAAGGAGTGTGAGGAAGAGGCAAGGCTGGGGTCAGTCAGTGGTTCAGGCAGCAATCAGTGTCCACTGTGGACATGAAGCCACCTTCCTGGTGGCCCACACATGCTCAGGCGCCATGCCTGCATTGTCTGACTCCCACCCGTAGCTGTATGTCTCTGTCGTGGGCAGTGCAGTCACATCAGCTTACAGAGAGGTTTTCGTTCTCTTTTTCAGCCTGCTGTGGGGCAAGTCCTGTAGGCTGTAGACTCAGAGCCTTTCCCCAAACTGCCTGCTCTCTTCTCCCATGTGCCTTAACCAGGCCAGGTTAGGACAGGCCAATTTGGGATCAGTCCCCTGCCGGCCCATGAGCCCAGAGGCCAGAGGATTGGAGGGCCCAAAGATAGGCGAGCCAGGGCATCTGCACGGTGCCAACAGAACCCTGCTCTTTGGCTGGCCCCAAGCCCCTCACATCCCCCCAGACTAGCTGTCCCTGGGTGGGGGGAGGGTTGCTCAGCCTGTCCCAACCCCAGGGCCTGCCAGACTGCCCATTCCAAGGAGAATGAGAGTTGCCGAGCACTCAGCCCAGGGCCAGGCTGAGCCACCCCTCACACATGGAGCCCCGCGATTTCCCAGCAGATCTGCCTGGGGATGAGAAAATTAGAGGCTGCTGGAGGACGGAGCTAATGCCAGCCCACACAGCCCCCTCCCCGGCCGCCTCAGGAACTGGGCCGCTGCCGGGCGTGGGAGGAAGCAAGATTGCCATTGAAATGGGAAGTGATGATCAGGCAGGGCTGGGAGCAGCACGATTGATGGAAGCACTAGAAGGAGCTGAACTTCTGAAGCCAGTGGCAAGGGGGCCTAGACTCCTGCGCATGGCTGCCCAGGTACCCCACCCTGCTCCCAGCCTAGGCCCAGGACTCCCGGAGGTTAGAGAATGCAGGGCCTGGAGTAAATGAGGGCTGCAGGGGAAGGACCCCCAGTGGGCATCCTTCCTGGGAATGGAAGCAGGCCATGCCTGGGTCCTTGTGGAGAAAGGCCAGGGGCCAGGCCAGAGGTCAGTGCAGACAGCAGCTCCGAATCCCATCACATGTCCCACCCACCTAGTGATGACAGAGAAAGCTGTCAGGTATCAAAAGTGATCTTCTATCCGTAGAGATTGGACTGGAGAGCCTACCTCTTCACCTTTCATACTGTCCGCATGAATCTGTATTACTTTTAAGCCAAAGGCATGTTTCTGAGGCTGCTTGTATCAGAATTCTTATTCCCAGCTTCCTGATAGGTCTGGGGTCTCTGGTAGAGGTGTCTTTTAGAGGCTCTTGAGAAGCCAGAACAGAGTCTCAGAGTGGATTTCCAAAAAGAACTGTGCACCGACCCTAACACACCACCCTGCCGTGAAGGTGCTGGGAGGGAGGAGACACCAAGCCCATGCTGGCCTGGTGGCCTGGTGAGGCACGAGCCAGTCTGACCTATGCGTGTGGTAATCAGCCCACCGCCATCCTAACTGACCCTCCATGAGACCTGGAAGTGGACATGAGCCCAGCCTCTTGTCACACAGCAAAAGCCTTCTTTTTAAACAAAAGCTAAAGCCTCACACTTGTCAGAGGGCTTAACGAAAAGCAACCCTCCAGAACCACGCAAAGGCAGAGGGGTTATGCAAACCCCCTTAAGGGGTCTCTAGTCCCTAAGCCCTGATGAATGACCTCAATAAAATACTGCGCCCCAAGGAACCTCCGACACTGCAGCGCCTCCCCTGGATCCCTGCAGTATAGCAGCCCTTCTCCTGCACACAGCACCCTTCCTGGCACCCCTCACAGCCTGGACACGGTTGGCTCTCCATGGCCTGACCCCATGGTTAGGTCAAGTGCCTGAGGACTGCCTGTGCCCTCCTGACCTCTTTTCCAGCCATTGCACCTTTCTCTGCCGAGTCCCAGCGTCCCTCACCTGGAATGCGTGGCAGACCTGGGCATCAGGCAGTGCATGCCCCAGGCTTCTGAGCGCCGAGCTGCCTCAGTGCGGAACTCAGAGGCAGGTCACTGCTCTTCCTCTTTCCAGGAAAGTCTCAAAAGCTCTGGGTGGCTTCTGGGTGGGATTCTGTCTTGTCCCTGGACTCACACTCCCCAGGAAGGAGACCTGTGCCCACCCTGACCCCGCTGCCCCTCACTACTCCTAAGGCAGCAGGAAGAGGTGAAGGGAGGTGTGCGTAGAAGCCGCTGGTGCCGGGACAGGGCTGAGTGTGTGTGGCTTTGGGCTCGCCCCTCGCTCTGACGCTGGGTGCACGCACAGTTCTCCCATGGACCTGAGCCAGGACGCGACACCTCAGTTCACGCTGTGTCTGAGCCCTTGGAAAGAGGGATTGGACTTTGCACTTTGCTCTAAAATGAGGGGTTAGGATGAGGGCTCAGGGCCCTGGATTTGAGCCTCAGGGCTGTTTGTCACAGGCAGTCTTGAAGGTCTCTGGGCCTCAGTTTCCCCATCATAGAACTGGGACTGGATGCCTTGGCATGGCACAGTGCCTTGGTGAGCCTGACCCATTATGTCGGCAGGTCCTGAACCTCTTCCTGGCCTTGCTGCTCAGCTCTTTCAGCGCAGACAACCTCACAGCCCCTGACGAGGACAGAGAGCTGAACAACCTCCAGCTGGCCCTGGCCCGCATCCAGCGGGGCCTGCGCTTCATCAAGAGGACCACCTGGGACTTCTGCTGTGGGCTCCTGCGGCAGCGGCCTCAGAAGCCCGCAGCCCTGGCCGCCCAGGGCCAGCTGCCCAGCTGCATTGCCACTCCCCACTCCCCACCACCCCCAGAGACAGAGAAGGCACCCCCCGCCCGCAAGGAAACACGGTTTGAGGAAGGCGAGCGGCCAGGCCAGGGCACCCCCAGAGATCCGGAGACCGTGTGTGTGCCCATTGCCGTGGCCGAGTCAGACACAGACGACCAAGAGGAGGACGAGGAGAACAGCCTGGGCACGGAGGAGGAGTCCAGCAAGCAGGTGAGCGCACCCCAGCAGGCACAGGGCACTTGGCTATACAGGGCCCAGAGCTCTGCTGCCCAGGCGACCCAGCCTCACGCAAAGTGGCTGCCCCTACCAGACTGCCTCGGCAGTGGGTAAGGGAGGGGTAGAAGGCAGGCCCTTCCCACAACAGCCAGCCTCAGAGGGGTGCTGAGACCAGCCCTCAATGCTGTCTTCCTAACTCAGCCCAGAAGCTGACCTGGGGAGGGGCTGCTGCCCATCACTCATGCCCTGGCTGGGTAGGGGGAGCTCATTGTACAGAAAGGGAAACTGAGGCATGGCAAGAGAGACTTGCTAGGCATTCCTCATGAGTTTGGAACAGAGCCTCTAGCCCCCAGCTCCCATACTGACCATTGTTCCCCTCCAGGACTGGCAAAGTGGAGTGTCTTGGTGAAGGAAGAATGCAGTTTTCTGACCTCCAAACTGCCCCTTCCCCTCCTCCCATACCCAGGGCTCATTCTGAGATTTAAAAATAAGCATCCCTAAGACTGAGGTGTCAGGAACAGCCCTATCTTATCTCCCAACCTGTTATTTTTAACACTTGGGACCAGAGTCTGCACAAAGTAGGCAGGGCCCCCCCTCCTCTCCCCTTCCCTCCCCACCCCTCCTCTCCCCTTCCCTTCCCTCCCCTCCCTTGGCCTGAGCCAGGCTCTGACACTTCTCCTTAGGGCTTTAGGTCAGGCCCCGAGTAGTGTTCTGCCTGTTGAGTTGGGCCCATCTTGGCTGCTTCCTTGGGCCTGCACTGGGTGGGCCTGGCCATGGAGAGCAGCCGCTCCCTGTGTGTGAACCTGGATCTAAGGTTCTGAGCTTGGTTTCACGTCCTCCTGCCTCCCTGTGGTCCCAGAGGCCAGCTTTGGCCCTTTCAGTCAGGTTGCGGGACAGTGGCAGTGTCTGCTCGGGGAGGGGGCGTGTCGGCGTTGCCCGGACCACTGCGTCCAATCATCTCCAGCACAGGAGGGGAAGTCCAGCTGCCTCTCCCTTCCCTTCTCCTTTCCTTCTCCTAAGCCTGTTGATTCTGGCTCCCTGGGATGTGTGTGTGTGTGTGTGTGTGCACGGGCACACGAATGTGTAGGCAAGCTGAGAGTGCCACAGGGACTCACAAGGGAAGTCAGTGTGCCTGTCCTAAGTACAGTGGCCAGCATTTGTGAGCTGGGCTTCACAACCCAGCTGCACCTTTCCTTCCAGGGAGTCTGGGCAGAGGGAGTTATGCCAGGCTGGCTGGGGCATTGTCTGGCTCTGTATCTTTTGCCTGGACATACCAGGAGACTCCCACCTGCCTGCTCAGGGCCCCTGAGGGAGGGGTCTTCTGTGAGATGGAGGCTCCATGGAGAGGGCTGGAGGCAGTGCTCCAGATGCATGGGCAGGGGCTGAAGCCCCCAGGGTCAGTGCCCTGGAGACCCTCTAGCTGGGTGCATGGACTCAGCTCATGGGCTGGGGTCTTTTCAGCAGGAATCCCAGCCTGTGTCCGGTGGCCCAGAGGCCCCTCCGGATTCCAGGACCTGGAGCCAAGTGTCAGCGACTGCCTCCTCCGAGGCCGAGGCCAGTGCATCTCAGGCCGACTGGCAGCAGCAGCGGAAAGTGGAACCCCGGGCTCCAGGGTGCAGTGAGGTAATGCATGCCTTTGTCCCTGAAGCCGGCTGGGCGCTGCTGCGTGAGCTGGAGCCAGGCCGTGAGAGGTGCACGCCTGCATTTGCTGCTGGGAGCCACAGCTGCTATCACAGGCAGTGTGGAAGAGCAGTCTGCAGAGGGGAGGGTGGGCATCCCAGTCCTGACAGGGGAGAGATGGTGCAGGGCCCAGGGCCGTGCGGAAATTCTGGTAATTCTGGCCCAGAACTCCGATGCAGGGACTAACCCACCCTCTCCACACTCTCCATCCCTGTGTTTTGGTCCTGTTTGGCAAATGTTTGTCCTGTGAATATCCCCATCCAAAGAAGACTTCAGGAGGCTGGGTGCGGTGGTGCATGCCTGTAATTCTAATACTCTGGCAGGCCAAGGCGGGTGGATCACTCAGTGTCAGGAGTTCGAGACCAGCCTGGCCAACATGGTGAAACCCCGTCGCTGCTAAAAATACAAAAATTAGCCAGGCCTGGTGGCACATGCCTGATAATCCCAGCTACTCAGGAGGCCGAGGCACAAGAATCACTTGAACCCTGGAGGCAGACGTTGCAGCAAGCCAAGATCCCACCACTGTACTCCAGCCGGGGTGACAGAGCAAGCTCCTGTCTCAAGAAAAACAAATAAAAAACAAAAAAGACTTCAGGGCGCTCTGAAAACAAGTTCTGGACACATCGGCCACCAGCAGCTTCTTACCTGCACCAGAGCAGAGGCCGCAAGTGGGAGACCACCCAGCCTACCACTGAATTTTGGTCTGGCCACAAAAAGGTTTTACTTTGAATTAGCTGCCACTATTTAAAACTTAGGAGCTTTTAAGTAAAAATCTGCATTTCTGGCTTCTCTTTAAAACTCAGAAGACATGCCACCCTGCCAGAGGCAAGAGAGAGCCACCTCCCAGACACCAGCTGGAGGTCTCTAGTTTGCCACAGACCCACCTGCCTGTCTGTGTTTTGTTACCTGCCTGATGCGGTAAGCATTGGAGTTTGAAGCCCCTGAGCAAAGGCTTGTGGCATTGCTGAGTAGTCCGCCCAGCCTCACTCACATCTAGCCCTGGAAGGGGGAGGGCAGGTGTTCAGCGTGCTGGGTGAACATGTCCTGCAGCCTGACCTCAGTCCAGCACTTGTGCCTTTTCCTCTTCTGTGAGATGGGCCCATGTGAGCTTGGCAAGCAGCGTCAGTTTTTGGAGCGCAAGGGCCTGCTGGAGTCATCTTCCTTGTGCAGGCCATGGTTCTCCCCGCGTGGCCTGGCCCATGAAGGCATGTAGGAACAGGAAGACAGGAGTGGCCGAATGTCATGGGAGACAAGGGGCTCCCTCTCCCGCAGATGCTAAGCTTTGAATGAGTTTTGTAAGTCTTCCTTTCTTCAAATCAGTTCATGGGGGCGGCTATATAAGGGAGAGACAGGCTGGGGTTCTCCTGGGAAAGGGACTCCCTCGTCTCACCCGCAGTAGGACCTGAGAACTTATCCTCTCGTGGACTTCAGACAGCTCCAGTGTCTGGGGAGGAAAAAGAGGCAGGCTGCTCTCCTCAGGCCCGCCTCTTTCATCACCCAACTCCGTTCATCGCCAGGCTGAGCTGGGAGGAGAGGAGAAGGACCCCTTAAAGCCATGGCGGGCCACAAAAGCCATGGCGGGCCACAAAAGCCATGGCGGGCCACAAAAGCCATGGCGGGCCACAAAAGGCTGAGCCTCACCTCTCTGGCTGAGGAACCACCTGTACTGAGCAGTCGGCTCTGTTTTCCCTCCAGAATCCAGTCCTTTCCCATCACAGATTGCAAACATGGAAAAGAAGCCACTGAGACATCAGCAGATTGATTCATCTAAGGAAAAGAAAAGAAAGAAGGCAACCGTAAGAGCATAGCCAAACCCAAGAATTCAGACAAGCCCTCTCTAAATAGAGCCTGGGCCTGAGCTGCTGTGAGGTGGGGCAGCCGGGATGGGGGCTTTGGACCTGACCTGAAGCGAATGCCTGAAGATTCTCTTCCTTCACTGACACTCCTCCCCTGACACACCTGTCTTCAGGCCTCATTCCCTAGAAGCAGAGGGATTCCTGTGCAAATGACTTGTTGAGGGGTGTTCTCAGGAGAAACCCATGAAGAAGTAAGAGAAAGCAGGAGGAGGCAAAGGAGGAGCCTACGGAAACGCTTTCCAGCTGGGACAGCCTCACCGTGTCCCAGGCAGAGCCCTAGGGCCTGAGTAGTATGACAGCATCATCCCAACTCAAGGCTAGAAGCTGGCCTTCTGTATTCTTGTATCAATGGCTGCTGGGCACCTGCACCCCTTGGGAAGGCAGTTCCCCAGCTGAAGATGATTTTCTGGAGGAGGGCCAGCTAAGCAGCCAGCACTCACAGTGGCAGAGAATGGGTGCACTGGTCTCATGAAGTGCAATTGGGCAGGGTACCCACAGTGGCCCCTGTAACACCCTGATATACCCACGCCCACAGCTGACACACACGGATACTCACGAGGGCACACCTGCATGCACATGCCTGTCTGTGGCCTCCCTGTAATCAGGTTATCGAGGTCAGGAAAGGAGGGCTCCAGCACCTTCTCCAGGCTCTGCCCAGCACACCAGCAGCTGTGGTGTGGGTGGGGCTGCTGTCTGTTCTGTGGTCTGGCCTTGCTGCCTGTGTGCCCAGGATCCTGGTTCTGACTCTGTTCTGGATGTGCCATGGCTGTTCCCACTGTGTGTGCCATGCCACCACCATGCGTCCATGTCCCACTGTGCGTCCATGTTGCTACCCTGTATCTGTTTTGCTCCCAGCTAGATGTAGTCCCCACCCCCAGTGGCTTCCCAGAGCCCTTTCACAGCCCCCATACCCCAGCCCTAGACTCCAGTAGACCAGGATCACAGGAGCCCCAAGGTCCAGCCTTGGCTCAGCCCTGACCAGCCTATGGTGGCTCCATGGCAGGTCCCAGGGTGTGTCATGAAGAGGCTGCCTCCCTTCAGGGCGCCCCAAGCTCCTGCAGACTCTGGGCTCAAGGCCAAAGGCTGCTACTCAGCCCACACTCACACCTTTGCCCACCCTGGCCCACACCCCTGTCCACAGACCCCAGAGGACAGTTACTCCGAAGGCAGCACAGCAGACATGACCAACACTGCCGAGCTCCTGGAGCAGATCCCCGACCTCGGCCAGGATGTCAAGGATCCAGAGGACTGCTTCACTGAAGGTAATGTCCCGGCCACCCTCTGCCCGGCCCCAGTTCCACCCAGAGGGGACAGGAGGACCAGCAGCTCCTTGGACCCCAGGGCCACATGGCACCGACACCCTGCCTTAGATATCTGCCTACCTCCCCCAATTCCTCTGTGACCCTGGGGGTTCCTCCATCTGCCTGACCTGTCTGCCCCCGGAGTGCTGGGCTGGACAGCTCACCAAAGACTGGAGAGACTGTTTGTGGTGTGGTCGCACCACTGTGCGCCCCACAGCGGTCGGGTCTGGGTCTAATTCACTCCTGTACCACCAGGCCCTGGCACGGTTCCTGACACAGAGTAGGTCCTCTCTAAATCCTTGAGGCAGGTGTGACATGTGCCTGTGTTGACTGGCATCTATAGCTTTTATGGATTGGTGGTGTATTTGGAGCATAGCTGGGGATAGAATGAGAGCGTGGCCGGGTGCAGTGGCTCACACCTATAATCCCCACACTTTGGGAGACCGAGGCGGGTGAATCACTGGAGGTCAGGAGTTCGAAATCAGCCTGGCCAACACGGTAAAACTCCATCTCTACTAAAAATACAAAAAATTAACCAGGTGTGGTGGTGGGCACTTATAATCCCAGCTACTTAGGAGGCTGAGGCAGGAGAATCACTTGAACATAGAAGGCAGAGGTTGCAGTGAGCCAAGATTATACCATTGCACTCCAACCAGGGCAACAAAAGCAAAACCCCATCTAAAAAAAAAAATGAGAGCTTGCCCTCCATGTGACACATCCATAGGGGCTCTCACTGACGGGTATGCCCTTCCCAAGGCTCAGACACTACAAACATGGAGAAGGCCCAGAAGTTCCTGCCATTTCCCTAGGAGGATAGTTTCCCAGAGGAGCAGAGGACAAGCTAGAACCCATCCCAGCCCCAGCCTTGTCCCTGCCCAGACCTGCCAGGCTGTTCACCCAGTCGCTGAGTGCTCGGTCCACCCGTCCCCCTCAGAGTGCCTGCGGAGTGTGTGGCCCACACGGGCGGTGCCCGAGGCCCTCGCCCGCCGTATCGCCCCGTCCTTCTGCCCCCCGCACCATCGTAGGCTCTTTCTCTCAGTCTTCACTTCAGCCATCCAACCTTCTGTCATTAGACGTGGGCATTCACAGTCCCTGAGCTGGGCCTGACCCTCACACTCTCCCACAGGCTGTGTCCGGCGCTGTCCCTGCTGTGCGGTGGACACCACACAGGCCCCAGGGAAGGTCTGGTGGCAGCTGCGCAAGACCTGCTACCACATTGTGGAGCACAGCTGGTTCGAGACGTTCATCATCTTCATGATCCTGCTCAGCAGTGGAGCGCTGGTACCCTCCTGGGGATGCAGGGTTGGGGCAGGGACGGTCGGAGGAGGAGGGGAGGGCAGGGAAAGGAGGTCTCCAGCTGGAAAGCCAGGTCAGAAACTGGGGCAGAGCCTCTGCTGAAAATGAGCTCCTCAGGCCCCCAGAGCAGGGAACAGCTCACAAACTCTCAACACCCACAGCACGTATGGAGGCCAGAGCAGGAAGGGCTCACAGGGCGCAGATGTCCAGGCCTTCTTTTGCCACAAAAGGGAAATGATTTGCCCCAGATCACCAGCCTCCCACACCGGAGCTCTAGTGACACACAGCACCAGTGTTCTGTCACACTGTCACAGTGCAGGTGACCATGCTGGCTCCGCTTAGTCCATGTATTCTACAGGCTGGAGGCTGCGCCCTGTAGTTCACACATGATTACATTTAATCCCCATGACAACTCTTTGTGGAAACAGCAAGTAACTTTTCCAACGTCCCAACACTCAGGAACCTCAGATCTGGCATTTGAACCCAAGCAGTCAGATTCCAGAGTCCTTTGTCTTCACCTCTCATTTGTTCTGTCAGTCTTCTAAGCCCACCTTGTATCTAGCTCTGTGTATCCAACCATGAGTGAGCCACAGGAGGAGGAGACCCCAGCCCTGGCCTCAGGGTCACCCAGTCTAGTTGGAGGAAACGAGATTCAGCAGGTGTGAGATAGCCAAACATCAGCACAGGAGAGAGTGAAGCAAGAACAGAGTAGAGGACTCAGGGTGATGGGAGGTCAGAGGGGGTGGAGCAATCAGGGAAGTCTCCCTGGAGGAAGCAAATAGAGCTGGACTGTGGAGAACAGGGAAGTGTTGAAACCAGGAGGAGCAGTGAGGCCCTCCAGGGTGCCCCATCTCGCTCCAGGAACCTACTCTAATCTCTCAGACCACTTACAGGAAGAGATGGAACAGCCCTGGAGGGGGTTCTGGAAGGTGCTGGTGAGCAGGGAGAGGTGTGATTAAGAAGGCAGAAGACAGCTGGGTGCAGTGGCTCATGCCTGTAATCCCAGCACTTTGGGAGTCTGCAGCAGGCAGATCACCTGAGGTCAGGAGTTCGAGACCAGCCTGGCCAACATGGCAAAACCCCGTCTCTACTTAAAATACAAAAATTAGCCAGGTGTAGTGGTGGGCACCTGTAATCCCAGCTAGTTGGGAGACTGAGGTATGTGAATCACTTGAACCCAGGAGGCGGATGTTGCAGTGAGCTGAGATCATGCCACTGCACTCCAGCCTGGGAGATCAAGTAAGACTCTGTCTCAAAAAAAAAAAAGAAGATGATGATGATGAAGGCAGAAGACATGGAAACTTTGCTGGACCAGGGGAAGTAAGAACCTGTATTGCTGGGAAGGTGAGAACTCCATAGATGAGCAGCTAACAGAGAATGCTTTAGACCACAGAGTGAGAGAAAGGGCACTTTGATTCAAGGCTATGTCCCTCCACTCCATGCTGCCTCCTCCTGTGGGGTTAGGCCATGGGGAGGCACTGTGGCTGTCACTTCTGAACATCTGGGCCTCCCACCCCACCCCATGCTGCCCACTCCTGTTCCAGAATGGGCCTGGAGCCATGATTGCAGCTTGCCTGCTGTTTTACCATTGGCAGCTAGAGCCAAATCTCTGTAGGTTTCAGAGAAAGATGGTTTGACAATATGTTAACGAGTTTTGTTTTTAAACAGCCACAAACAAGGGCAGCTAGAGCCATTTCGTCTGGGCTGTGGAGGAGAAGCTCAGCCTGGCATAAGTGAGGAGGAGTTTTGGCAAGCATCTGGTGAATCTAATCAGGGTAGACAGCCAAGCTCTGTTGTTAAAAAATCACGTCAATGATATATTGAGAAAAAGAGAAATCTAAGTGTGTTATTTAAAGTTGTAAACTTGTTTTACAGAAAGCAAACTATATGCCTTCCAAACTGCTGAGGGAAATTTTAAGAAAAAAAAAATCTCACAGCAAAAGATAGAAGAAAAAAAGAAGTAGCAAGAAAACATAAAATCAGAAACAAAATAATGTAATAAAGGCAAGATCAAACATGTGTTTTAATAATAAATGTAACTGGATAAAATTCATCTTTTAAAATGAAAGGACTTGGCCAGGCTCGGTGGCTCATGCCTGTAATCCCAGCACTTTGGGAAGCCAAGATGGGCAGATCACGAGGTCAGGAGATCGAGACCATCCTGGCCAACATGGTGAAAACTCATCTCTACTAAAAATACAAAAAAATTAGCCAGGCATGGTGGCACATGCCTATAGTCCCAGCTACTCAGGAGGCTGAGGCAGGAGAATTGCTTGAGCCCAGGAGGCAGAGATTGCAGTGAACAGAGATGGCGTCACTGTACTCCAGCCTGGGTGACAGAGCTAGACTCCACCTCAAAAAAAAAAAAAAAGGAAAGGATTCAGAATGGATCCAAATTTAAAAAGAAAAAAACCTTTTAGCCATTTGCTTTCAAATGACAAACCCCTCAAACCTAAAACAATGTGATTCGGAAAGATTAAAAGCCACCAGGCTTGACAGCTCGCACCTGTAATTTCAGCACTTTGGGAGGCCAAGGCAGGAGGGCGGCTTGAGCTCCAGAGTTCAAGACTAGGCTGAGTAACATAGCAAGACCCCACCTCTACAAAAAGATTTATTTATTTATTTTTTTGAGACAGAATCTAGCTCTGTCACCCAGGCTGGAGTGCAGTGGTGCCATCTCAGCTCACTGCAACCTCCACCTCCCAGGTTCAAGTGATTCTCCTGCCTCAGCCTCCCAAGTAGCTGGGATTACAGGCACGCCCTACCAAGCCCAGCTAATTTTTGTATTTTTAGTAGAGACGAGGTTTCATTGTGTTGGCCACGCTGGTCTCGAACTCCTGACATCTTGATCCACCTGCTTCAGCCTCCCAAAGTGCTGGGATTACAACCATGAGCCACCTGACCCAACCTGCAAAATGATTTTTAAAAATTAACTGGGCACAGTGGCATATAGCTGTGGTCCCAGCTACTTGGGAGGCTGAGGGGAGAGGATTGCTTGAGCCTGAGAGGTCAGGGCTGCAGTGAGCCCTGTTCACACCAATGTTCTCCAGCCTCGGTGACAGAGCAAGACCTTGTCTAAAATATATTATATATAGAGAGATATAGTGAACTAATAAAGTAGATCAGGCAAATGCAAATAATGACTACAAATTCACAGTGCTTTTTTTTTGTTGAATTCAAGATTAAAAGCTTGAGATGAGACACAGAGGGTCCAACCTATAGTATAAATGTAACTATTGGCTGGGTGCAGTGGCTTATGCCTGTAATCCTAACACTTTGGGAGGCTGAGGCAGGAGGATGGCTTGAAACCAGGAACTCAAGACCAGCCTAGCATAGTGAGACCCCATCTCTACAAAAAAGAAAAATTAACCAGGCATGATGGCACATGCCTGTAGTCCCAGATACTCAGGATGCTGAAGCGGGAGGATTGATTGAGCCCAGGAGGTGAAAGCTGCAGTGGGCCATGTCACTGCATTCCAGCCTGGGTGACAGAGCAAAGCACTGTTTCAAAAAAAAAAAGTGTGTGTGTGTGTGATATATATATATATATATATATATATATTCATATTATATATATATAAAAGAATATACAAAATATATAAATATATTTATATCTATTATATTTTATATAATATATTTAATATATAAATATATATGGATATATATTTATAAAAATATAATTATATGTACATGTTTATATAATTATATAAACCTATAAAAATATGATTATATATTGATATAATATAATACATAATTATAAATACCCGTATAAATACAGATGCATATTTATATATTATTTTATACATAACTATTATGTATACATTTGCTTGGGATTGCATAGCACGTAAATATGTAAAACAAAAAACAGGAAAAAGTGACAGTAGTGCACTGGTACTGGGAAACTTTACCATATTTCTATTAGTTCTTGACATTCAAGTAGAAAAAATGAGACAAGTGATCTAAATACATATATATTTTTATATATAATAAATTTGGCCTAACTTAATAATAAAGATAATAACTAACTCTTAAATAGAACTCACTATATTCCAGATACTGTTTTAAGCATTTTTTAAGCATTAATTCATCTAATTCTCATAATAACCCTATGAGATAGGTGCTATTATTCATCCTATTTTACAGATATGGGAAGTGCTGGAAATGGAAAAAATAGAAGGATAAAAACAAACAACTAATATGTAAAAGTCCTTCTTAAATAAACCTTGGATCAAACAGAAAATAGTTTGGTGGTAGTTCATTGGTGTTCAGTTGATTAATTAGTTAATTAACAAAAGAAGGCCATTCATGGACCAAAGATGATGATAGTGTGCAATAAATCAAAGATTGTGATTCAATTAATTCTGTCCATGTGAGATCTGGAAAAATAAGAAAAGTGTAGCGGTAGAGAAAAGGCTGTGACTAGTAGAAAAAAACTGGAAAATAACAGTATTGAGAATACTGCATGTGGAGTACAGCCAAAGCTGTAATAAAAGGAAAATTCATTGCTTATTTTTATTATTAAATAGAAAGAACATAAATAAATTATTTAACTCAAGAAATAAAAAATATAATAATCTCAAAGAAACCATGGCAAGTAATTAATAAAGACATTTTTTCCTCTGTCCCATATGATCTGCAGTAATAAAAACACATATTAATAATTTAGAAAATAAATAGTAAAACTGATATAAAATTCCAAAGCTGATTCCTTGAAAATTTAAAGCAATCAAATTGATAACCACTAGCTAATCTAATTTCTCACATCTCCAAGAATAGATTCTTTCACATTCTCAAGGAAGAAAATAATTTCAGTGCTATTTAAAGTACTCTAGTGCATGAAAAAGGATGGAAAGTCTAGAAATTATTTTTTTAAAAGCTAAATAGTGCTGATTTTTAAAACCTCAGGTATACCAAAAGGAAAACGTAGGCCAGTTTTCATGCTTCATACTCCATACTTATGAAGAGTGATGCAAAAATCTCAAACAAAATATATACAGATAGGATCCAGAAATATATTTAAAAGATTGAGTACATCATATGGCAAATATGTCATAGCCTAAAATGTGAGAATAGTACCATATTAGGAAAACTATATTAATAGGACAAAGATGAAAAATCATATAATTATCTTAATGAGTGCCTGATTTTAAAAACTCTGGTAAGAATAGAAAAAAAAAGTTGGGCACGGTGGCTCAGATTTGTAATCCCAGCACTTTGGGAGACCAAGGTGGGCAGATCAGGGGGTCAGGAGTTCAAGACCAGCCTGGCCAACACAGTGAAACCCTGTCTCTACTAAAAAATAGCTGGGCGTGGTGGTGGGCGTCTGTAATCCCAGCTACTCGGGAGGCTGAGGCAGGAGAATCGCTTGACCCTGGGAGGAGGAGGTTGCAGTGAGCTGAGATTGAGCCACTCCAATCTAGCCTGGATGACAGAGTTAGACTCTGTCTCAAAACAATTTTTTTAAAAAGAAATAAAATGTATTTTCTTCTATTGAATCCAAAGGACAAAAAAAAAAAGAAAATATATTTTCTTAATGTAGTAAAAGCTGGCTCTCAAATTAACTCATGTCATCATTAGTAGTAAAACCACTTGAAACGTTTTCATTAAAGTCAAGAATAAGAAAAGGATGATTTAACTACCTTTTTTAGCTATTGCTCATTATTTAATAATAGTCTTGAATTACTAGCCAGTGTAATTAATTTTAAAAATTAAACACATTATATAAAAGTTGGAAAATAAAATAATTGAAGTTAATCCAGTCAAGTATAAGAGCAAGAGTTAAAAACGATAGAACTATATCATTATTTATAGATAATATGATTGCCTAGAAAATAATTTAAACCTATTTTTAAAACATTATATAGCCAGTTATGAAATGAACATGCAAAGAATTGTTGCTGTTGATGTTTTATCCTAAGAGAAGCTATTTAGTCATAAGCAACAGCTCTCAAATATTTCTTACATGCCATGTACTGCAAGCATCAAATAATTAGGAATAAATATAATAATAAATGTATAAGACATGCATGAAGAAAACTGTAAAACTTTGCCGAGCAGTATAAAACAGAACAAATAGATAAACATACCCTCATCTTGGATAGGAAGACTTCATATTAGTTCCTAAAGTAATTAATAGATTCAGTGCAATAACAAGTTTTCAACAGTTCTAAGTAAATATGACAAAACATTGGTAAAGCTTATCTTGAAAATTATTTAAAATGTCCAGAGAAATTCATGTGATACTAATTCAGGAATAGACACAGAACAGTAGAACCACATAAAGAGATCTGAAATAGATTTAAGTAAATAAAGAAATGTACGATATGATAAACTTGACTTTTAATCAATGGATTTTAAGTGGATTATTTAATATTTTAAGTGGATTATTTTAAGTGGATTATTTAAAGTCTTGGGGCAGTTGATGAGCCAGATTCTGAAAAAAAGTATTAAAATGGATATTTACCCCTTACCAAACTACGTTTAATTTTTAAAATTGTAATGTAAAAGAATGAAACCACAAAAAATGTTTTAAGAATCTCATTTTTTTCTAGACTTGGAATAAATAGGGCTCTCTTAGCACAACACCAAAAATTTTACTAAATGAAAATTATAATAAATGATATAATCATAGTAAATGATATAATAATAATGGAAAATGAAGTATATAGAACTTCAGTATGAGATTTAAAGGTAAACAAAAGTAAGTGAGATTTAAAGACACACAAGAAACCAAGATGGTGTTACCAAAGAGTTAATATCCCCAAATAAACCAGACACTCAAATACAAAAACCAGCAAAGGATATGAACAGATAATTCACAAAAGGAACACTGCAGATATCCAAAGAAGACATGTCGGCATTGCTCCTAATAAAATAAATGAGAATGTAATGAAATACAAGTTTCTTTCATTAGGCCGGGAAAAGTGAAAAAGGAGAAATGACAGCAATGTTGGGTGGGGGTGCTGGAGAAGAGCCCCCTTCCTGCCCCGGAGATGGAGTGTCAGTTGGTGCTGCCTTCGAAGGGCCCATTCCCAGACTGCACCAAAAGCACACCTCTGGCCTGGAAACCCAGTTTATCCTCAACAATCCTCTGTCCGCTGCAACTTTATGTCTACTAGGGATAAACTGTAAATAACTGAAATGTGCATGATTAATAAGGTTATTGGCTAAATAAATAGTAGTGTGTGCAAATAATGAAATCATGCAGCCTTTTAAAAGAGTGTTAGATATTATTGCATATATTCATGTCACTGAGTGAATAAATGTTCACAACATATTGTTTAATGGAGAAAGTAATTTCAAAGCAAATATTTAGCAAATAAAATTGTGATTGTGTGTGTGTGCACACACATACACACTGTCAAAAAGAATGCTCATGTAAATGTTAGCAGTGGTTACTTTGGCATCATGAAATTAGAGATGCCTTTCACTTTCTTTTTCATACTTTCTATACTATTTAACTTTTATAAGATGTACACATTTTTATACTCAAAAATATACAATACAACTACTTTTTTATTTTTAATCTTGAACAACTTCCAAAGTCCATTTTGGGACCTGAATGATCCTGTCATTCCGTCTACACTGGCCCAGTGAGCCATCTGTATGCCTCAGCAGTGCCAACGGCTCTGGTCTCCTGGGTCATAGTCGCTCAAAGAGGCCCTGAAGTCAGACGGAGAGGCCCAGTAGTGGCAGGTGGAGGCAGCTCCCCCAGGACCCTAGTGACGTGTTCAGTTGCCTAGACGGGTGCCTCAGAGCACACGCTGGACAGAGAAACAGGAACAAGTCAGTGGGCTGGAGGTAGAAACCCTCTGGGAGCCACTGGAGTTTCTGTTAGCTCAGGAATTTGGGTTGAGGCAGAAATGAGGAGGTGGAGAAAGACTTACAACTCCTAGCACGTTGGAAACTCTCAGTTTTAGAGCGTGAGAACTGCAGGAGATTTGACGCTATGCCTGTGGTTCCTAAACATCACATCTGCAAACCACTTTTACTATCATTTCTTTAAAATTCAGCTTTACATCTGCTCTCACTGGTTTTTGCTTATTTAAATACATGTTTTGTAAAGTGAAACTTCATCATTATTAATTGGAAACCAATATTTTTCCCAAGAAAAGTAAGTAAATGTATAAAGTAAATAAAGCTAAAGCAAAATGGAGTGAAAACAAAAATATTTTATGTTGTTTCCAACAGAAAGCTGTGAGCTGAGTCTGCATATCCTCTCTCCTTGTTAAAATGGCAAGTTTTGGCCGGGTGTGGTGGCTCAGGCCTGTAATCCCAGCACTTTGGGAGGCTGAGGTGGGTGAATCACAAGGTCAGGAGTTCAAGACCAGCCTGACCAACATGGTGAAACCCCATCTGTACTAAAAATACAAAAACCTCTCTGGGCATGGTGGTGGGCGCCTGTAATCTCAGCTGCTAGGAGACTGAGGCAGGAGAATCTCTTGAATTTGGGAGGTGGAGGTTGCAGTGAGCCGAGATCGCACCACTGCACACTAGCCCAGGTGGCAGTGCGAGAGAAGACTCAGTCTCAAAAAAAAAAGGAAAAAAAGAAGAAGAGATAAAATGGCAAGTTTTAGAAAGGCCTGGCCCAAAACTCAGACTTGATCTTCGTTGTGAAGGGAGAGAGGGTTGCCCCATTCATTCTGCCTTGCTGTCCAGCTACCATGTAAGGCCATCTCATGGCCGGCAGTGGCACAGGCCCGCCTGGAAGGCACACTTGTCTAGTCCAACGCTGACTGGGAGGAACCCTGTCCGCTGCACTTCTCACCCCGTCCCCGCTCTCCTGGGCAGCAGGAGATGCTGCATGCAGGGTGGGATCAGCAGTGGTACAGACTCCATGTCCGCCTTGTTCGGCCTTGTCTGCAGGCCTTCGAGGACATCTACCTAGAGGAGCGGAAGACCATCAAGGTTCTGCTTGAGTATGCCGACAAGATGTTCACCTACGTCTTCGTGCTGGAGATGCTGCTCAAGTGGGTGGCCTACGGCTTCAAGAAGTACTTCACCAACGCCTGGTGCTGGCTCGACTTCCTCATCGTGGACGTGAGTGTGGGCACGCAAAGGGAACAGAGGACGGGGAGACCCACTGCTGGTGCCGGTGCAGAAGGAGGAGCTGAGGCAGAGGTCCCGATGGGAGCCAGCAGGCTGAAGGGGAGGCAGAGGGGAAGGAGGACATGAGTCTGAGAGACCCAGGCCTTGTCCTCAGGGCCCCAGTCTCAGAGGAAGAGAAGAAATGGGAGACAGGGTCCTGCCACTAGAGCCCCCTATTCGGAGCCACAGCAGTGAGAGATGGAGGCCCCTGCTTCTGGGGGATAGTTCGAGAGCAGTCAAGGGCGTGAGCCAGGGCAGGAGCTGGGGGCTCAGGGTCCAGACCGGGAAGTGAGCAGACAAGCTTGTGCTCTACAGCAGACTGAGTGCCCATCAGGCCCACTCGACACATGGCCAGCTCAGAGCCTCCACGCACACACGAAGGGGGCAGAGTGAGCCGCGGGCCAGGGGGAGAAGGCTGCTGAAGGGATGCTGGGCAGGCGTGGGAAAGCCTCTGTCTCAGGGAGAAGGTACCAGCTGGGGAGGATGAGAGGGGTGGAGTCACCCGGGAGGAGGAGGAAGCCATGGACACCGGACAGGGGCTCTGGGTCACTGCCCTAGATGATCAGGTGGCTCTGAGGGCTGCCTGCCCGGGTTGTGTCCAAGGAGGGTCTGGGGCAGGGGGTCATTGTGGCTTCCGAACACCCGGTTGGCAGATGGAGCGTGAAGCCCCTGCCCCACAGCTACCCAGGCCCCACGACTGCTGGGTGCCAGACAGCATGAATGCAGCGTCTGACAGGGGCCCTGACCTCAGTCAAGAGGGAGAGCAGCTGAGGGGGGAGGAGCAGGGGTCAGTGCAGGGCAGCCCTGGGTCTGCACTCACCAAGGTCAAAGGGAGTGAAGGCCAAGGGTCAGGTGGGGCTGCCTCTCTGCAGGGTCCAACCAAACAGCGTGGGAGGCAGGACCTGCAGCCTGAAGTGGGCTTTCCAGAGGCACCGGGTTTGCTGATGGCTTCCAGTCTTGACACCGGGCTCTGCACACCAGCAGGGGCTGTCTTTCCTGTGGCTGCTGAGCAGACTCAGGCCTGAGCCATCTCCATACCCTGCTCAGAGGCTCAGGCCCCAGCAAGCCTGGCCAGAGTCCAGGTTCAGGCTACCAAGGCTGGGTGGGAGGTCAGACTGTGGGTGGCCGTGGTGGCAGAGGTGCCTTGGGTAGAAAGGAGGCACAGAGATGCAGACCCAGGTCCTTGGACCTGCAGTCCAGCCTCTTCCTATCGCCCCAGGTAGCTGAGAGGTTGCTAATGCTGGGGTGAGGGGTGCTGTGATGGAAGGGGGGCTCTAGACACACTGGACTGCCCGGCCCAGCCCTCAGAGCCTCCCCGAGGTGAAGGAGAGGCCCCTGAGGCCTCCCTGTGAAGGGACCAAGGGAGGGCCTGGAGTCCTGGCAGCTCAGCCCGGGGGGTCCCGGACCCGCTCTTGCCCCAGCATCTTAGGCAGCTGGGCCTGCTGAGGGTTTCCCGAAAGGCAGGCCAGAGGGTCTCTGCACAGACTTCTGGGAAGCCCCCCCACAGCCACCAGCCACCTTGGGGGGCTCAGAGCCAAGGCAAGAGAAAGGGAACTGCCAGTGCTTCCCTGTCCAGGCCCAGGAGAGGAGAGGGAGCCTGTGGAGAAAGCAGCCGAGGCTCACAGCAGGGAGCAGCCGTGCCCAGGCTGAGCAGGACTGGCCATGCCGCTGCACCCCACCCCATCCGTAGGCTTCACGGGAAAGTGTGTCTCAGGCCTCAGAGTCTAGGGAAGGAAGATGAATTCTGCATTATTTCTCAGTAATTGCTACTGGGTCTCTACTGTCTGCAAGCACTGTTGCGGTGCTAGGGATCTCAGGAACAAAATAGCTCTTCCCCACATCGGGGAAGTGGCTGCGATCAGCATGACCAGTCAGCCGCTGACACACTATGTGAGGAAGCGGAATCTGCCATGGAGCAAAGAGAACCCGGGAAGGGAAGCGGGGGGCGGGGGAGGCGCAGGTTACACTTTAAATAGGAGGGTCACAGTCGGCCCTCTTTCTCTTTGGTGACGTTTGAGTGCGTTTGAAGTTGGGGTTAGCCAGGCTGATGTCTGGCAGACGTTCCTAGCGGAGGCTGGAAGAGCAGCGCAAGGCCCGTGTGGCCGGAGCCCGCCTGGCGTCCTGGAGGGAAGGCGGGGAGGCGACGGCGACGGAGCAGAAGGAAGCGCAGGAGATGAGGCCAGACTGCAGCCTCCGAAAAAAACATGGGCTTTGATTTAGAATGATGTGGGGTAGCAGGGCGGAATCGGAGGGCTCTGGACGGAAGACTGCCGTGAGCTGACAGGTTTTCTTAAGGGGTCACTTAGTCACGGGGGCGGGGGTAGACAGCCCGTGAGTAGAAACAAGGAGAAGAGCTGGGAGGCTCAGGCAGTGATCCAGGGAGACACGGTGGCGGTGGCGGCTGGGCCAGGACGGTGGCCGTAGAAGTGGTAAGAAATGTTTGGACTTCAGATGTATTCTGAAGGCAGAGCCAACAGGAAATCCTGACGGGTTAGACACAGGGTGTCAGAGACAGAGGAGGCAGGGATGACAGCAAGCACCGTGGCCTGCACAGGTGGAGAGAGGCAGTTGCCATCACCTGAGACGGGATGGGGCAAGCTTTAGAAAGAACAAAGACTGTAAGGTGGCCTGTTAGGAACTGGCAGGCACACCATGGGCCTGGCTGGCGCTCTGGAGGCCCCGCCCTCGAGGAGAGGTCCCTGAGAGATGCCCCCGCCTCTCCAGGATTGGGGGCCCACAGCCCAGCATCCTTGAGTGGTGAGTGGGGGCAACACAGAAGTCAGTCTGGAGCCTCTTCCTCCCCCAGGCCTCTGCCCAGCTCCCTCCCACCTGGTACTGCCAAGCCTGGGAGGAGGCTGTGGGAGTCAGGTCCCTGCCCCCAGCGTCTCCTAACCCCAGGCTGGCCTGGGCACCAGGGCAGTGTTAATGGTGACTGCAGGGGAGGTCAGGCAGGGGGCCATCTTCAGCCTGTGATCACAGGCCAGCGGTGAAGTAAGAAGGGAGCGGATGCCCAGGGAGCTTTAGAAGGATAAAATCCACAGAGTGGAAGTGCCCTGGGAGGGGCAGGGCAGAGGAAACAGAGGCCTGAGGCTCCTGGTGCCACCAAGTCCCCACATTTGCTTTTCTCCTTTGAAGATGCTGAAATGTCGCACAGTCTGGTTTTGGGAAAATGCCCCACGATTATCTGTCTGTTCCCACTCACCCCAGGACTGCCTCTCCTTCCCAAAAAAGGGCTTCTTTGGGGAAGAAAGAGACAGGTCCAAGAATTTGAATTGAAGGAAAGAATGTGGAGACCAAAAGCCCAGTCTTTGTGTCCCCGCTCTGCCACAGCAGCAGGGCGCCTCTGGAATTGTTTTCCCATCTGTAGAATAGGGGAGTTGCATCCCAGCGTCGCAGGGTTAGTGTGGCTATTACAGAGCATGTGTGTGAAGTACACACCTCAGCCTCTCAGTAAAGGCCCAGAAGCCAGGACACTCTTGGGCTCGCCCCAGCTTGGGCTCCAGGAAGCCTAGCCCAATGTGTAGCTAGCCTGTGATGACAGTCCAACCCAGGACTAATAAAGAGTGGACCCAGCACTGTCTTAGGGGCATCAGAAGCCCTACCGTCTGTCCCCAATGGTGGGGAGCTGTCCCCATCCTCCCCACTTCCACTTTGCCTCCCACAGGTCTCTCTGGTCAGCCTGGTGGCCAACACCCTGGGCTTTGCTGAGATGGGCCCCATCAAGTCACTGCGGACGCTGCGGGCACTCCGCCCCCTGAGAGCCCTGTCACGATTTGAAGGCATGAGGGTAAGGGAGGTGGCTGCCTTCCTACCAGGGAGTGGGAGGCAGTCCCACGGAGGGACGCACCCAGGGCCCCTCCCTGTGTTTCTGCTGTCCTGTGGCTATAGCTGACTTGGTAGGAGCATGGCCCCGAACCTCCAGGAGAGGCACAGCTAGGCATGGAGGCACCCTGAGGGTAGATGGCTGTGAAAGCCCACCCCCAGGGCTCACCCACCCCCAGGGCTCACCCACCCCCAGGGCTCACCACCCTCCTGCCCTGTGGGCTCCCGTGAGGGCTGGGAGAGCACCAGACAAAGGAGAGGAAGCAGGACTCACTGGGCACAGGGGTCTCAGCTGCACCCCGGGCCACTGTCACCAGGACCCCTGTGCCTCAGCTGTCCTGCTGGGCTGCACCCCTGTGTGCCCACTCTGTGTGCCCCTCTGCATGCCCTGCCTCCTGACAGACACAGGCTGCCAGCCGTCTGTGATGGGCAGTGGGGCTGTGGTCAGGAGGGTGAGGGAAGAGGCACAGAGCAAGCTGCATTCCCAGGATCAGGCTGGAGAGGAGGTAACCGTGTGATGAGTGATCTCCTTCACACTGTTTTCCTCGTGCAGATCCCTATGCATTTTCCAAGTCACCACATTCTACCAAAGAATGTGAGCAAATAAGGCAGACTTGAAAACCCACCAAGAAAAACATTAGTCATGACATGTAGCAAGAAAACGAATACACGTGTGTGTTTGCGTGTACTTGTGTGGGGTATTTTTTTTTTACCAAAACATACACAGCTCTGTGTGACTTCAGAAGACATATTTGTCTCTCACTGACCCAGCAGACACCATCACACCGCTCAGCTTACCAGCTGGTTGATGGGTTTGAACCTTGCCCACACCCCCAATCCATGGAGAAACAGATAGCTCATTCCTGGTGGGAAACCGTCCACAAGTTATTATTCAGAGTTAAGTGTCTCTTTGGGAGCAAGGACATTTGATTCCAGAGGGACACGAGGAGACACTAGGTGCCAGGAATGCCTCTGCGGTGGCCACTGGCCACAAAGCCAGCCAAGGCCAAACTCCCAAGGCTTCCTCACCTCACTCTGCACCCTGATGTTTGGTGCCCTACGAGCTGAGTTTCCCACCCTGTTCCAGGGTTCAGCGTGCCTGCTGGGGAACAGCGGCCCCAACCTGGCATCTGGGCCACACCACACAGTCCACAGCAGCTTCACCTCCAGTCAGTGTGGCACACATGTTCCTGGTGTGTGGACAGCTGGGAACTTGTCCTTGAGTGGGGTGGAGGGTCCCAAATGCCTCTACTAGGGAATCCTCTCCAGGGTGCTGTGAGTTTAGATGCAGAGCGTGAAGCCGTGGCTCCATGGGATCTGAGAGCCCCTCACTGGGCAGCGGGTGTCATGGGAGTGCCCATGCCGCCTGCTCTCTGACTCTGCTCTTAACGGGAGCACTGGAGAACTGCCACAGCACCCTCCAGACACTGCACTGAGGTCTTCTGGGCTACTTCAGGGGAGAACACCCATCCATCCAATGGCAACAATCTAAAATAAACCAGAATTTAGTTCTGAGAATGTAAGGACACGTGAGATTTTTAGGAAGCCTGAAAATCTTCCTTGGGGACATGTTTTGAGGGGTCCTTTCCCATCAAGTTGCTGGCATCCTCAACCAGCACACACCTTGGTGAAAAACAAGTTTTGGAGATCACAGATTCAGGGCAAGAAGGAGAGCAGACGTTCTGAGGCCACACCAGACCCTACGGTGTGCTCCCCTCACTCCCCACCAGGGCTGCTGGCCGTGGAGCTGGCCTCTCCCATGATGGGACCTGCACACCCACCTGCAGCCAGGGAGTTCAGCCGGTGGGGTAGGGGGATCTTGAAAAGGGCATGAGCTCCGAGCCCCCCAGGAACTGAGCCACCTCTCTGTCCACTTGAGGTGGTAGTCAATGCGCTGGTGGGCGCCATCCCATCCATCATGAACGTCCTCCTCGTCTGCCTCATCTTCTGGCTCATCTTCAGCATCATGGGTGTGAACCTCTTCGCGGGGAAGTTTGGGAGGTGCATCAACCAGACGGAGGGAGACTTGCCTTTGAACTACACCATCGTGAACAACAAGAGCCAGTGTGAGTCCTTGAACGTGACCGGCGAATTGTACTGGACCAAGGTGAAAGTCAACTTTGACAACGTGGGGGCCGGGTACCTGGCCCTTCTGCAGGTGGTAAGTCCTGGAGAAAAGGCACTTCCTTCCTCCCACTGGCTGTTAAGCAGCATGGCCATCACCCACGAAGTGGGCAGGAGGGGGAGCTTGGGGCCATGCTGGATCCTCATAGGAGGATCACGGTGCCCAAAGGAGGCTCAGGGCTCTCCAGGGATTTGGCTCCTTGGGAGATCCCCAGACTTTCAGTTCTAGAACCAATACCACATTCTCCAAATTGCAGAGTATGGGGACAGGTCAGTGCTGCCATAGAACCGGCTCCCCAGCCAGCAGTCAAGTTGGCCTCTTCAGGCTCTAAGTGAGGCAGTGTGATGGCACAGGCTGAAAAATGAAAGACTAGACTACCCAGGAACTGAACTATTAGCAAGGTTGTGACTGTGGCCACTCTGTTATAAAAGATAGTGATAGCTCTTGTGTTGTTTAAAAGGACATATTTCCATCTTTGATGTGCAATGTTTAAGCACACACAATCCTTCTAGAGTTTCCACTGATTTTGTGAGTATGGTGGCTTCAGTGATTATAATACATTCCATAAAATTAATTTACCATTAGCATGGACAACAGATATGCGAACAGAACCACAATGCATAAAGCTGCATGCTTGTCTTGCGATCCCAATCTTAAGCCCAGACACCTGCCTCTGGTCCCCAAAGCAGAGGAAAACTCAGCAGACTCTCACCTGAAAACTTTTTATGCATCCACTCACACCTCCACTATCCCTTAAGCCCCAGTGGTAGTCCCACAGAGACCTCCCTGCACTGCCTAGTGGACAATGGTAGATTAGCACCAAACACAAAGAGCTGTCTCTTCTTGCAGCTGTCCCTCGGAATGTCGGAACTTTGGAAAAAAGGCCTCCTTTGTAGACTAAGAACTGCTCACCTTTTCAGGCAAAGCCCCTCGGTGTTTGGGAAGAATTCAGTCATAAGTATCTCATACCCTTGGGTGGTCCCCAGCAGTTTCCAAATTATTTCCAGACCTGTCTTTACAGGCAAGGGCCTCTTGGTACACGGAGCTGAAGTAGCTTGCCTACTGTGGGTGGCCTCAGCTTCCCCATCTGCCCTGCCTGCCTCATGAGAATTCATAAGGCACAGGAAGTTTGTCTAGCTGGGCTGGTGCTGAGAAAGGAGGCTCAGGGCAGGACTGGATTTGGCCAGAAACACAAGTGAGACTTCACTGGAGAGCCAGCCTCACCACCGAGCATGTCTCCTGGGCTCTTTCTGCATAGCAGCCCAGACTAGGGCAGACAATGCAGCCAGCACCAGGGCCCTCTGTGGCTCAGCCTCCCTCTTTACTCCCTTGGTGTGGTGCACTGGAGCCGGCTGGTGCCAGCTCACAAGAGCTCGCTGTTACATTTTCAGAAATTTTGCAAGCTGTTTATTAAACAGCCATGATAAAAAATTAAATTCTATAAACTTATAAAATTAAATGGTATTAAAACAAGGTAATAAATACTCAAGATTCATCATTACCTTTTAGTATTATCCTCTATGCTCTTGAGGTATCCCACATCTATCGTGTCTGTACAGCGGAAGTGCCATAATGCTAAGCTCCTATACATCTCTTCTCAACTCCGTTGAGTAACTTCACATTGGTGACCTGAAATCGACCATGCCATGGGAATATTTACACAAGAGAAATCGGCAAACCAACAATCAGGGTTTTTTTCTTTCCTTCTGGGAAGTCAGCTGTTAACCATTTACAACACACCATTGGCAAAAGAACCCCCTGAAGTACAAGGGAAGGTTGAGATTCTTCGGGAACTCACCTTGGAAGTCCATGGAGCAGAAGCCACATGGTTCTCTGAGACGTAGGACAAGGGGGACTAGGTCAGCCCTAGAGTCTAGAACACAGCGTTTAAGCTCGACCTCTGTCTCCCTGACAGAATCACTGGCAGGATTCTGGGACGTTTTAGAAATGGAAATGAGTATGGATCTGAAGGGCAGTCCTCCTGCAAGCACCCTCAGACTCTTGGCTTAATCAAGAAGCTTTATTCCTTGCTGCATGGCCTTCTTGGGGTGTCCTCTCAGCTGCTTCCCCTCCACCCCCAGCCCTAAACAAGGTTTTTCTCTGACCACCCAGGATGCTACTGAAGGGGTGGGGTGGGTGGTTTGCTTTTCATAAGGAGCTTGCTTCATCTCTCTAGACCAGAGCCCTAAATAGCTCAAGCGAGATGCGGAATTAAATGATTGTCTTAATCTTATCTTTTCCTCCCAGGCAACATTTAAAGGCTGGATGGACATTATGTATGCAGCTGTGGACTCCAGGGGGGTAGGTTGCCACAGTGGCCTCTCCTGCCAAGTCAGGCACTGGAGGCTCCTCATTGCTTGGCCACCAGGGAATCAGTGTCTGTATCTGAAAGCCTAGCCCACCAGGGCAAGGTCTCATGTCACTGGAGGTCAGCCTCTCTGGAATGCCCAGGCCTGGTTGCTTGGTCTCCTAAGAAGTCCCCAAATTCTCAAATGTCTTTCAAATTAAACTCATTGTAGTTTGCGGACTTTTACCCCAGGAGGATGGGGTGGAAGCAACAGAGATGCAAATCAGGTTTCTTCTATGTCCTGCACCCCACCCAGTCACACTGACAGCTCAGTCAAGACTGAGAGAGGTCCTCATGTACTGCAGCCTCCCATTGGCCCGGGACCGGAATAGACACTGATACTAAGCCAGCCCTGAGCCCAGCATGTCTGCTGTCCTCCCCTGCCACCATCCACTCCTCCAGCCTCTATCCCCACCCACCTCTGGCTCACAGACTCACATAACTGGGCTGGTGACCTTCCTCTAGATACACCTTCTCTCCCACAGAAAGGACACCCCTAGCCATCCCTCTGCCCTGCCCCCCGCCCTTCCCCATGCAATACCCAAGCCCCCAGCCTGTCTGATCTCCCTGTGTGATTTCTCCTTCGCAGTACGAAGAGCAGCCCCAGTGGGAGTACAACCTCTACATGTATATCTACTTTGTCATTTTCATCATCTTCGGGTCTTTCTTCACCCTGAACCTCTTTATCGGTGTCATCATTGACAACTTCAACCAACAGAAGAAAAAGATACGTAGAGCACCAGCTCTCCACTGGGCTGGGCAGGGAAGGGCAGGTGCCAGGGGATTGAGGAGCCATTCGGGCTCCAGGCCCCTCTCAACGTCCCTGTTGGGGATGGTCCTCTTCTTGCTCCTGTGGGAATGAGGTGGGGAGAAGGGTGTGGGCAGGGATGTAGCATGCCTATGCCTGTAAGAACACAAGAAGGGACTTTGGTGGGAGGCCCCGTGCCTGCCCTAATCCACCTGAGAGATGAGGCTTCTGGGAGAAGCTGGGGTGAGGGCTGCAACTGTTCACCTAGGCCATAATCAGAAGTCCTGGGTAAGGTCTATGTGCAGGCCCTTGGTCTTTCCAGAGCTTCATCAGAGGGACTTTGACTGAGTTGTAAGCAAACCAAGTGAACAGAGAGAACCCACAGGCTGGCTGAGCTGGCAGGGGGAAAGGGCTTGTGGAAAGAGCAGTCGGCTGACCCTGGTATCCTAATCAAGGAGGCAAGATCCCGGTGCCCTCATGCTGGGACCTCTGAGAACCCCAGAATGAAGTTGGCGCCTTCTCTCTGCACTTAGGGGGCCAGGACATCTTCATGACAGAGGAGCAGAAGAAGTACTACAATGCCATGAAGAAGCTGGGCTCCAAGAAGCCCCAGAAGCCCATCCCACGGCCCCTGGTGAGCTAGGCTCCTGGTTCTGTGGGAGTGGGGTGGATCTTCTGGGGGTCCCTGGGAAGCCTTCATGCCACGTAGCCACCCCTCAGGGCCACTTCTTTCAGCCCAGCCTGAGGGGCACTATCAGATATCTGATCATGAAGAGAGGTCCCAGCCTCAAACAAATAGGGAAGAAGTTATGAGAAGGATGTAGCATCCTGGGGATACTCCCCACCCACAGGAACCCTTCTGTCTCTGAGCAAGTCCCCTCCTTCCTCTCAAGGATCCAGGCTTTCCTCAGGAAAAGCAGGGGAGCCTTCAAATCCCTGTCCCACCCCCACTCACAGCCTCATCCTTGGACCCCCAGAACAGTCAGGGAGCCGGATTCCTGAGTCACCTGGTTGGGAGGGCCAGGAACTCTGGAGAGCTGTGTCCTCTCCAAGTCTGACTCCCTTAGCCCAATCAAGCCACTATCCAAAAAAGGTGTGTGTGTGTGTTTATGTGTGTGTGTGTGTGTGTGTGTGT
>NW_022436944.1:57673548-57752325 GCF_009761245.1 Sapajus apella | reverse complement strand
AAATAAAATCAATTTCATAGGAGTAGAGAAAATATATTGATCTAAGTATTGACATAAGTATCAGTGTTGAAGTTTAAATTTCCCCTCCAGCCTTCAGACTGTGGGAACTAAATGACAACACAATGAACAGTGTGCTAAGGATGCTCAGGGAAGGAGAAACCTCTCCGTGAAGATCTGTCATGGAAGGCCTCATGAAGGATGGAGCCCTGGGGTGGGGTCTTGAAGCTCAAGAAGCATTTCAGCAGGAGAGCCAGCAGCGTTAGCCCCCAGGACTTTTTCCTCTACACTCTCTGTGGCAGTGTGGCAGGGGCTTTGGGCTCACCAGAGGGTAGAGTGGGAAGGTGGGTGGTGTGGGATGAGAGGCAGCAATGGGCAGTTTGCCAGCCTGCCCGAGGGCCCTGCTGAGCACTTTCCATTTGCCTCTCCTTTCAGAACAAGTACCAGGGCTTCATATTCGACATTGTGACCAAGCAGGCCTTTGATGTCACCATCATGTTTCTGATCTGCTTGAATATGGTGACCATGATGGTGGAGACAGATGACCAAAGTCCTGAGAAAGTCAACATCTTGACCAAGATCAACCTGCTCTTTGTGGCCATCTTCACAGGCGAGTGTATTTTCAAGATGGCTGCACTGCGCCACTATTACTTCACCAACAGCTGGAATATCTTCGACTTCGTGGTTGTCATCCTCTCCATCGTGGGTGGGTATCCAAGTCAGCTGGACAGAGAGCCCTTCCCAGCCAGGCCTCTCCTCCAGCCCCTGGGTCTCTGATGAATGGCAAGTCCAACCCTAGGTTCTTTCTTCCTTTTCTGGTGCATTTCTAACCCACCCACCCCCACAAACACACACACACACCCCTCCAGAGAGAATTTATCTGAGAGGGCCCACTCAGGCCAAGGAGACCAACCTGGCAGAGGACCCAGCACTCCCTCCTGGCCCCACCATCCAGAGGAACCTGGGAACACAGTTCTCTAACTGTTTAGAGAGCTTCAAGGATGAATCTGGGAAAGGAAGCAGGTGCTGTGGAGGCTAGTTCTGCCTGCACTCTAGGTTGAAGGAGAAGGAAGCTCAATCAGAATGAGGTGGGGGGTAGGGGGCCCCTCAGAGTAGAAGTTATCCCTTGAAGATGGAAAATTCTGGAGCTAACTGCCAAAGTGTACACCAGGCTCCTTTAGACATCACCTGCCTCATGCAATTCACCTAGTCAATTCAGCATCAAAGGAGGGAGATCGTACAGACAGGGAGCAGCAGAGACCCAGTCCTGACCCGTGTCTGTTTCACCTCGGAGCCCAGATCTTTTTTTATATATAACAGCTTTACTGAGACATAACTCACATACCATAAAATTCACAGTTAATTTTAAAGTCACTTTACAGTATACAATTCAGTGTTTTTTAGTATATGGACAGAGCTTTGCAATGATCATCAGTATCTAATTTTAGAATATTTTCCTTTCCTCAAAGGAAACTCTACCCATGTAATAGTCACTCCCCATTTCTCCTCTCCCCCAGCCCCTGAAAACCACTTATCTAAAATTTTGAGGGACTGCCAAACTGGTTTTCCAATTGGCTGCAGCTTTTTACATTCTCACCATCAATGTATGAGAACTCCAGTTATTTCCCCACCACCAGCACTTGTTATTGCCTGCATTCTTTTTATGGCAGTCCTCCTAGTGGGTATGAAGTGATATCTCATTGAGGTTTTGGTTTGCAAAAGCAAATGGCTGATGACTGACGATGCTGGCCATCTCTCCATGTGTGTGTTAGTCATTTGTATATCTTCCTTGGAGAAATCACTATTCAGATATTTGGCTCATTTTTTAGTTGGGTTCTCTTTTTATTGTTGAGTTGTAAGAGTTCTTTACATATTCTGGATCATGGTCCTTTATCAGATATATGATTTGTAAATGTTTTCTCCTAGTCTGTGAGTTTTTTAATTTCCTAGTAGTGTCTATTAAAGCACAAAAGTTTTAAATGTTAATGAAGTCCAGTTTACTTATATATTTTTTCTTTTGTCACTTGTGCTCAGAGCCCAAACTCCTAACTCTACCCCCATGGGGCTCTGCCTTGGGATGACTGTGACTTTCATCTTTCTTTCATATATAGCCTCTGGCTCTGGTGAATGTAAAGGGTAATGCAGGGGCTAAGGCAGGTGCTGCTGTGGCTACACTGATGGCCAGGTGGAAGCAGGGAGTAGGGTAAGGAATCTCCAGGGGAGTCTCAAGCAGGGTGAGGGTAAGAGTGTGCCTCATGGACTGGGGAGGAGCTTTAGAGGATGCAGGATGGCAGCAGCAATGGAACCACTGAGGGACAGTCTCAGAGGCTTTGGAAGGTGCAGCGTGCTCATTGAGATCATCTCCTGACCCGGTGTTTGGGCGATATCAGAGAGCAGTGGTTAAGAGATCAACTTGAAGCCAGAATGTCTGAGTCAAATCCCAGCTTCTCGCTCATGAGGTGGCAACTGGGTAAGTTACCTCACCTCCATTTCCTCTTCTGGATATGAGCATGATAGCATCTGCTCACTTCCTGGGATAACAGGAAGGACGAAATGAAATGATGGCTGTAAAGCACTTGGCCCATGGCCCCACTGACTGTCAACACTGGACACATGCCAGTCAGTGATGTTACATAAGGAGTCTGGAAGGGGCACCTGGGCCAATATAAGACAAACTTATTTCACTCTTTATTCTATCATTTATATCCATCCCCCTTAAAACTCCAAACCCAGGTAGTCACTGGAGACCCAGGGGTAGTGAAGCCCTAAAATGGTTAGGAGGGTGATAAGAACCGTCACAGGGAGGCTGAGAGGAGACACTGGCCGTGCGTGGCGTCGGGAGCACTGATTTCTGGGCCAGTGTTTCATTTCCTCTGATGTGCACATAAATCACCTGGGCTTATTAAGATGCAAAGGGCTGGGGTGGAGCTGAGATTCTGCATTTCTAATAACCACCCAGGAGATCCCAAGGCTGCTGGTCCTCAAACCATACTTTAAATAGCAAGGAGCTAAAAGGCCTGAATTCTGGTCCAAGCTGGGCCAGCAGGCTGCTAAGCAGATCCCCTTTCTGGCCTCAGAACCCAAGATGTAGAAAACGGGCCTAGGACAGCTTTATTGTGCATGTATACCCTGAAGATTAAGGAACGAGGGTGCTGAGAAGGCACCCTGCGATGGACCCATTTTTCTGGGTCACAGATGCAGACATGGAGACTCAGGCAGGAGCAGACAGGGTCCTAGCATGCTCAGGGGACCCAGTCCTCCCGGAAGGGCCGCCTCTCCTGGGCTCCTTGCTGTACAGAGGCCCCCCACCCCTGCACAGTGATGCTGGCTTGAGGAAGAAGTACCACCAGGAACCACAGTCTCTGTCATTTTCCACAGGCACTGTGCTCTCGGACATCATCCAGAAGTACTTCTTCTCCCCGACGCTCTTCCGAGTCATCCGCCTGGCCCGAATCGGCCGCATCCTCAGACTGATCCGAGGGGCCAAGGGGATCCGCACGCTGCTCTTCGCCCTCATGATGTCCCTGCCTGCCCTCTTCAACATCGGGTTGCTGCTCTTCCTAGTCATGTTCATCTACTCCATCTTTGGCATGGCCAATTTCGCTTATGTCAAGTGGGAGGCCGGCATCGACGACATGTTCAACTTCCAGACCTTCGCCAACAGCATGCTGTGCCTCTTCCAGATCACCACGTCGGCCGGCTGGGACGGCCTCCTCAGCCCCATCCTCAACACGGGGCCCCCCTACTGTGACCCCAATCTGCCCAACAGCAATGGCTCTCGGGGGGACTGCGGGAGCCCAGCCGTGGGCATCCTCTTCTTCACCACCTACATCATCATCTCCTTCCTCATCGTGGTCAACATGTACATTGCCATCATCCTGGAGAACTTCAGCGTGGCCACGGAGGAGAGCACCGAGCCCCTGAGTGAGGACGACTTCGACATGTTCTATGAGACCTGGGAGAAGTTCGACCCAGAGGCCACTCAGTTTATCGAGTACTCGGCCCTGTCTGACTTTGCCGATGCCCTGTCTGAACCGCTCCGTATCGCCAAGCCCAACCAGATAAGCCTCATCAACATGGACCTGCCCATGGTGAGCGGGGACCGCATCCACTGCATGGACATCCTCTTCGCCTTCACCAAAAGGGTCCTGGGGGAGTCTGGGGAGATGGACGCCCTGAAGATCCAGATGGAGGAGAAGTTCATGGCAGCCAATCCATCCAAGATCTCCTACGAGCCCATCACCACCACACTCCGGCGCAAGCACGAGGAGGTGTCGGCCACCGTCATCCAGAGGGCCTTTCGCAGGCACCTGCTGCAGCGCTCCATGAAGCACGCCTCCTTCCTCTTCCGTCAGCAGGCGGGCAGCGGCCTCTCCGAAGAGGACGCCCCTGAGCGAGAGGGCCTCATTGCCTACATGATGAATGAAAACTTCTCCCGGCCCCCTGGCCCGCCCTCCAGCTCCTCCATCTCCTCCACTTCCTTCCCACCCTCCTATGACAGTGTCACTAGAGCCACCAGCGATAACGTCCAGGTGCGGGGGTCTGACGACAGCCACAGCGAAGATCTCGCCGACTTCCCCCCATCTCCGGACAGGGACCGTGAGTCCATCGTGTGAGCCTCGGCCATACCGAAAAGCAGCCTGTTGCACCGTGGAAAACCTAAATGCAGTCAGTCGCAAACCAGCCTGGGGCCTTCCTGGCTTTGGGGGTGAGAAATGGGCCTCGGCCCCGTGGCTCAGCCAGCCAGAGTTCCGTGGCACCGCGTGGACACCCGGAGCAGCTGGCCTGTGCCTGGAGGCCTCAGGCAGACCCGTGGCCTGGTCTGGTCAGGCAGCGCCTTGGGGCTCTGAAAAGCAACTTCACCCCAGCTGCGGAGGCGAAATAGAAAACTGAGACTGTATATGTTGTGAATGGGCTTTCATAAATTTATTATATTTGATATTTTTTTACTTGAGCAAAGAACTAAAGATTTTTCCATGGACGTGGGCAGCAATTCACGCTGTCTCTTAACTCTGAACAAGAGTGTCTATGGAGCAGCCAGGACTCTGTTCTCAAAGCCGAAGTGGACTCCAGCGTGGTTCTCACGGGCCTTCACTGCCCAGGGGTAGAATGGGGTCCCTCTCCCACTTGAGCTGAGATGCTGGGAGGGCTGAACTCCCACTCACACTAGCACACACAGTCCTCACACATGGAGGCCAGACACAGGCCCCGGGACCCAGGCTCCCAGCCTAAGGGAGACAGGCCTTTCCCTGGTGGCCCCAAGGATGGGGTTCTTGTCTGCGTGGTTCCGTCTGGCCTTCTGTTATCTCCATGGTCCCATTTTCCCTGTGTTTTTACACAGGTCACATGGGGTCAGTCCTACAAAAATACGACTTCCGGAGGAGAGTGGCCTGGGTCCCAGGGCTGGCCCCAGGCACTGATACTGCCTCTTCTCCCCTCCCATAAGAGTATTAACCTTGAAACCAAAGGGCACGAGGGTGCCAGCCCCACTCGTGGCCTGGCATACAGCCTGTCCTTGCTCCTGGAACCTGGCAGGCCTTGCCCAACAGGCCAAGGGAAGAGAAGGCTGAGGCATGTGGGTTTGGGGCTAAGAGGCTCAGCATCCCTCAGCCACGTGGCTCCTCCGCCTGCATGAAGACAGGAAATTTCTGCCATCTCCCGGGGCTCTCTGGACCTTTCTGCCTCTGACCATACATGGAGGAGCTTTCTGTGTGGTCCCCAGCTCCTCTCAAGACGCAGAGACATGGGAGTGAGGAGAGGAACTTGGCCCTGCGCCCTGTGCAGGGAAAGGCGTGGTCAGGCCCAGTTCTCCTGCCTTAGAGGGGAATGACTCGTGGCCCCTTTGGGAGAGGGGGCACTGTGGTCAGGTCCAGCCTCTGTGGCTCAGCCCGGGATCCTGATGGACCCACACACAGGACCTCTTTGGGGCGAGGTCCAGGTGGTCCCATAGGTCTCGTCAGAAGGCTTTTTCAGGGAAAAATATTTTACTAGTCCAATTACCCCCAGGACCTCTTCAGCTGCTGACAATCCTATTTAGCATATGCAAATCTTTTAAGGTAGAGAACTGTCACCCTGAGGTCACAGGGTCAATTGGCGGAGCCTGAGCAGGCAGGGGCTTGGCTGCCCGATTCCAGCTCTCCTTCAGAGCCCCCTCCAGCGGGCATTGCCTCCCAGGCCACCTCAGTCTCACCTGCCCGCTCTGGGCTGGCTGCTCCTAACCTACCTCGCCGAGCTGTCGGAGAACTGGGCATTTGTGACACCCATGGCAGTGCTGAAGGGGGCATTGCCGGCGAGTAAAGTATTAAGTTTCTTCTTGTCACCCCAGTTCACTTGGTGGCAACCCCAGACCCCACCCATGCCCCGAGAGGTCTATTTCTCTTCTCCCGTGTTCCCTTTGAGTCCAGTGTGGGACATAGTTTCACTGTCCCAGCGACGTTTCTCCAAGTGGAAATCCTATTTCTGTAGATCTCTGTGCTTTGCTCTCAAGGCTTGGAGAGGTGTGTGCCCCTCCTGCGCGCTCACCGCCCGAGGGGCAGGCAGGAATGCAATTGAGAGGCAGGCCGGGCTGCCAGCCCAGCTGGCCGGAAGGAGACTGTGGTTTTGTGTGTGTGGACAGCCCCGGATCCTTGAGACAGGTGCCTGGGGCTGGCTGCAGACGGTGTGGCTGGGGGCGGGGGGAGCTAGACCCAACCCCTTAGCTTTTAGCCTGGCTGTCACTGTTTTGATTTCCAGAGCTGCACAATGACCAGCAGGAGGGGAGAAGAGAGTAGGAAAAAGGAGGGAGGGGCAGACATCAAGTGCCAGATGTTGTCTGAACAAATCAAGCACTTCTCACCAAACTTGATGTATAAATAAAATACATATTTTTAAAACAAACCAATAAATGGCTTACATGACCTGGTCTTGGCTCTGTCCTTGTGCTGAGACTTGACGAGAGTGGTAGCAGAGGCCTGAGGGCCTGGGAGATGGCCTCATCCTGAGCAAGTCTGGGGAACCTGCTGAGAGCGAACACAGAGCATAGTAACCACGGTCTAAGTGCACAGTCTGCGGCGTAAGTACATGCACACTGTGGTACCACCGTCACCACCACCCGTGTCCAGAACGTTCGTATCAGCCCAAATTACCCTGAACCCATTAAACACTAACGCCCCACTCCTCCCTTCCCCCAGCCCTGGGGAAATGCCATTCTACTTTCCATCCCTACGAATTCGAATAAGTGCCTTCTGTAAGTGGAGCCACACAATATTTGTCCTTTTGTGACTGGCTTATTTCACTTAGCATCATGTCCTCAAGGTGTATACACATTACAACGTAGCTCCTTCCTTTTTTAGGAGTTTTTTTCAGGATTTTCAGAATTTTCTTTTTTTTCATAAATGTTCAGAATTTCCATCCTTGTTAAGGCTGAATAATATTCCACTGTATGTATTTTGCTTATCCTGTCACGCACTGGGGGACACTTGGGTGGCTTCCACATTTTAGCTATTGTAAATAATGCTGCTGTGAACATGGGTGCACAAATATCTGGGACCTTGCCTTCCATTCCTTTGGGTAGGTGCCCAGAAGTGGAATTGCTGCATCATACGGCAATGTCATTTTTAACGTTTTTAGGAACTGCCATACTGTCTCCCACAGCCAGGGGTTCTAGTTTGTCCACATCCTCACCACCTTTTATTTTCTGTTGTTTTTTTTAAATAGCAGTTATCCTAAAGTGTTGAGGTGGTATCTCATTGCAGTTTTTTTGTTTGTTTGCTTTTTGTTTTTTGAGACGGAGTCCTGGTCTGTCAGCCAGACTGGAGTGCAATGGTGCGATCTCAGCTCACCTTAACCTCCACCTCCTGGGTTCAAATGATTCTCCTCGCTCCTCCCGAGTAGCCAGAACTACAGGTGCCCGCCACCATGCCTGGCTAATTTTTGTATGTTTAATAGAGATGGGTTTTCACAATGTTGGCCAGGCTGGTCTCGAACTCCTGACCTCGGTTGATCCACCTGCCTTGGCCTTCCAAAGTACTGGGATTACAAGTGTGAGCCACTGCGTCCTGCCTCATTGTAGTTTTGATCTGCATTTTTCTAATGATCAGTTATGTTGAATATCTTTTCATGTGCTGTTGGTCATTTGTATTTCTTCTTTGGAGAAATGTCTACTCAAGTCCTTTGAAGTTGTTTTCTTTGTCGTTATTGACTTTTAGAAGTTCTCTCTATATTCTGGATTCTTTATCAGATATATGATTTGCACACATTTTTCCCCATTCTGTGGGTGCCTTTTTACTCTGTTGAGGTTGTCTTTGGATGCACAAAAGTTTAGTTTTCATGAAGTCCATTGTCTACGTTTTCTTTTGTTGACTGTGCCTTCTCAGCCTCCTTTGGCAGAACAGCCTCTGGTGTCTAATGTTCAAGTTCTTTAGGCCCTATGCTCTCTACCAAAAAGAGTGGAAAACACATTCTCTTCCCCTTTGAAGAGTCTTGATCTTTTCCTGAGGCCAGGCCTCTCCCTGGAGCCCCAGGTCAGCAGGTCCAGCTGCTTGCTTTGGACATCTCCAAAGCTTTTAGGCCCAGCTCAGCCAACTCTGAGCTCCTCCGCCTCTCCGCAAGCCTGTCTGTGAAGGTGCTCCCACAAATCCATCCCCAGCCACATGCAGCCCTCACTCCTCACCCCTCACCTGGTCCAAGTCCCGCTGGCTCCACCTCCTTTGTATCTTTCAAATCCCACCTTTTGGCTCCACCTTATTGTCTGTTCCTTGGGTGAGGCCAGCATCGCACCTCATGGAGGCCACCAAGAAGCTCCTTCCTCTAATTTCATCCATTCCAAACTCTTCTCCACTCAGCTACCAGAGTGATATTTTCATCCAAGATAATTACCCTCTGGATAAGACCTCACAGTGGCTTTCTATTGCCTCAGGACCAAGGCAAGCCCCTCACAGGTCCCCCCAGCCCTGCCAACCTCTGTAACAGCATCTCTTCCAGCCCCCAAAGGCTCAGGCTCTTCCTCCTCCCAGCCTTGCCAGAACACCCTTCTCCTTTCCACTCAGCCTTCAGGCCTCCCTGAATGCCCCTTCCTCTGGGAAGCTCCCCTGACACTGCCGGGCCCCCTCCCCACAATGTGCCCACTCTTGATGCTTCCCTGCCACAGCCCTCCATGCTTCTCACAAACACTGCAAAGCCATTATGTGAACACACACAACCCCGGATGTAACAGAACCCAGCCTCAGTCTCTGTCCCTTCCTGTCCCTTTCAGCTTTATTCAGTGGCAATCATCTTCCCTGGCCCTGGAGAAAACCTGGGCAGATCCTGTAGCTTTGAAGCTCTCAGTCTAATCAGTGAGTTTGTGTTGTAAATACAGGCTCAGCCAGGCCAGGAGAGCATCTGATCCCGTGACTTGTCAGAGACAGGGTGCCTGATGGCCTGTCCTCCCCAGGCCAGGCAGATGGTTAGGGATGCTCTCACACAGGGCATGGTAGGATCTCTCTTCTGGGTGCCCCTGGGGATGTCTTCCTTTGCCCATGGTCACTGTGAGCCTAGCCCTTCCTGGCAAGGCCCCTCGGCCCTGCCATAGTGGTGCACACTGGCTGTCTCTCTACTTGCCCACCTCTGGCCCACAGGAAACACGTGGAGTGCTTGTCCCACCCACCCTGACAGCAGTGTCCTCTGCAGCCACGCCCGGCACACTGACCTGCAGCCCTTCCTCCGGGTTCCCAGGGTGGGAGTCAGACCACATCTGCTCATCCACTTGAGCTTTCCTGGATCCTGGAGGCCCGGTTCTCCATGTCTCCAACATCTCAAAGCACTGTGTGCAGCTCTGGAAGCCCCTCGGTCTACCTGTGGTCGGAAGATGGGTGTGCCTGCCATGGGCCTTCCCAGAACCTCCTGCAAGGCAGGCTGGGGTCCAGGAAGTGGCACAGCAGCAGCTCTCCCCAAAGAAACCGGTTCCCGGGCCCAGCGGCCCCCACTCTCTGACCCCTTTTTACATCCTTGATGTGAGTAGGGGTCCAAGTGGGTGGCGCCATTTGTTCCCCTTGTAAACCAACTTCACGTGACAGGCATGTGGTTTGGTGGCCTGAAACCTCCGATATTGGTTCTTTGGTCAAAACTGGGGCAGGGATAGTCCATTCACCGCTGGGTTAATCATCTTTCCCCAACCAGACAAGAGCTTTTCAAACAGCAGACTACATCCAATTTTTTTTTTTTTTAAAAAATATCAGAATATAAAATAGCGGTGTATCCCATATGGGAAGGGTGAGTGTTTTGCGAAACTGTAGTTTCAGCTCTATATAAAACTTGGGTGAGTGCCCATGTCCGTATCCTGGTGAGTGATAGAAAACAAACTTCTTACGAGGAGCCTCAGTGAGAAGGATTTAAGAGCAGCACAAGAAGAGCCCACGTCTGCTTTACGCAGTGCTGCATCCCGGGACTAGCTTAGCGGCTGGCACATGGCGGGAACTGACTACTGCGCGTGTGAGGCTGCGACCCCGCTGTGAGGCCATGAAGGTGGTCAGGTCTCTCTCACAAGCTCCAGGGGTCCTGACTACCGCCTTGGTCTGGGCCAGCGGGCAGCTTCCCGCATTGTTCTTGAAACCACGGCTTGGAGCCCAGACTTCTCAGCCCATTGGGTGGGGTTTCCCTGGCTGCCTGAGGTGGGCCCTCACTTGGCCTGGGACATGGGTGGGCTCACCGGGCAGGAGGAGTGAGTGAGGCTGGGACATGGCTGAGGCTGAGAGAGGGGGCCTGTGCTTGCTACAAGGCTGCAGCTGTCACTGGGTCACTCTGGGGTGAGGCTGGGGTCCAGGCAGCGGGTGGCTCTGTGGATGATGGATGCCGGCTCCTGTGTCAGCAGGAAAGCATGCAGCCCAGAGATCTCAGCCCTTGGCAGGGAGAGAGATGCTCCTGGACAGACGTCAGCTCTCACCCTGGGGGCCACAGCAGCATTGGCAGCTTCCCTATCCCCCGTGCCAGCAGCTCCTCTGCCATCAGCCCTGATGGCCACGAGACTCAGAGCCCAGGAGGTTGGGAGGGTCAGGGAGACAGAGGCCCAGGCACTCCTATAGGCAGAGACAGCAATGGGGACAGCGACTGAGAGTGAGGCAAGGGTGTTATGGCAACAACGCCAAAGGGCAGCCAGTGATGGGCTCAGAGAAGCCGCAGGGACTAGTGTCCCCTGCCACTGGCTGCTTCTGAGTCTGTGTGTGCCGGCACGGTGCCTCTGCACACCGCCATTGCTCTAAGCACACTGTTACTGTGCAGGCCACCTGTGGGTCTCAGGGCTGTTTGTTCATAACACAGTCTCCAGCCCCTGCCCCAGCACCTGGCACAGACGAGGAGCTGGGAATGTTTGCAGAAGAAACAGACGGATCAGTCAGCCGATTCACTCTCTGCTGAGTTCCCCCGGACCTGCTCCTCCATTTGAACCCTTCTTGTTCCCTCAAGTCTCCTGCCCCTTTTCTCACCAGCAGTCTCACCTTCCACTCTTTGTTTTTCTGGAAACAGGTCAGACACAGGACCATTTGAAATTCTCACCAGATGGAGAAACACGTGTGGATTCACCATGCACTCGTGTACATGCAAGGCACAGAGGCTGCATCAGGGACGAGGCGCAGGGGCACAGGGAGATACCTGAAACCCCAGGAAGGAAGGGCAGCCTTCCTGTCCTAAAACCCCTCAGGCCAGGGCCCCCAGGACGTTCCCAGGGACAGAGGCAGACAGACAGGCTGGAGAAGAGTCAAGGAGAGGGGATGGGTGAGGAACTTAGTTCAGAAATGATGCTGAAAGGCGGCAGCTGCCAAGCTCCATCTGAGGGCATCCCAGGGGGACCCCAGGGTCCCTTCAGGAAGCACCACCTCATGTGGGTATCCCAAGCCAGCCTGAGTGGCAGGGGTCGGGGCCAGGCCAGCCTGAGCCCAGCACGTGTAATGACCATCCTGACAAGCATTTCCTCCCATGCCAACTCACGGAGCTGGCATCCCCAAGCAGCTGCCAGGCACCTGCTGTCGGAGAGAAAAGCCCCATCATCTCAGCCTTTGTGGACAGACAGGCCAGCTCGGATTCCAGAAAGGCGTGCAAGGTCAGCGTGGAGCCCCCTTCCCGGGTGTGGGCTGAGCAGCTGGCAGTACGTCCTGTCCTTCTGCCTGCCCGACTCCGTGCCGGCCTCAGTGTGAGGCAGAGCATCACAGAGTGAGCACTGGGATCCTAGGTGCGAGCTCGCCTCCAGTATGTGTCCTGGGAACCGTCTCTCCTTGGGGCCCATGTCTGCCACTCATCCTCCCAGGCATCACCCCCTCCCTGGCAGGACCAGGCCGCTTCTGTACGGAAGACTGTAGGAGTTGTGGCAAGGAAGGCAGAGGGCAGGGAGGGCTTGCCCAAGAGAAGCCGGTTTAAGAGAGATAATTGGGGCTCCTGTATCCTGTATCAATCTATCACATTTATAGCCTTCACTCCAGACAGGGGACAACAAGGAAATGACAAAAGCCAATAAAGCCAATAAGTAAAGGGTAATGGAATCATCAGTGTGTGCAGCCTGTTCCCCGAGGGGCAGGGCCAGGAGCAGGGCTCGGCCCCTCCCTTCAGGCTCTGTCTCAGCTTCACCCACAGGCCCCGGGAGACAGTTAAAACCACTCACCAGCCCCCACGGGGGTGCCCAGCTGGATTTCCAGCTGCTCAGGCCAAAACGCTTGACGTCATCCTTGCCTCCTCACTTTTTCTCACACCCCACATCCAATCCGGCCGGAAATCCTGTTGGCTCTGCCTTGGAAACGTATCCCAAGTTCAACCACTTCTCAGCCTCTCCACTGCCACTGCGCCGGTCTGAGCCGCCATCATCTCTCTCTTGGATTCTTGCAGCGGCCTCCTCCCTGGCCCTTGTCCCCCACACAGCAGCCAGCGGGGTCCTGTTAAAATCGAGTCAGATCACGGTCACCGAGAGCCATCCAGCGGCCCCATCTCACCCAGAGGAAAAGCCTTTACCCAGCCCTGATCCATCCCTCACCCCCGTGCCCATAGAGCCCCTCTATGGCCTGACCTCTTGCTCCACTCCAGCCACAGCGGCTCCTTCCTGGTTCCTGAGCAGGCTGAGCATTCCTGGCCTGGCACAGGAGCACTGGCTGTTCCCTCCTGCCTGGAGCGCTCTTCCCCCAGGGATCAGCCTTAGCTCCCCTCCTTCTTCTTCCAAGTCTCAGAGGTCACTTTTGCAACAAGGCCATCCATGACCACACTATTTTCTTCCCTTTCCCAGCCCACTGTTTTTATTTTTTAATCAGTTTTAGGAAAGTATAATTTATAAACAATAAAAGGCACCCTCGTGAAATGCACAGTTTGATGAGTTTTGGCAAATATGTAAGCAGCACAGCCACCATCATTAAGATATGGAACAATTCCATCACATCAAGAAGTTGTCTCACCTCCTTCATGGTCAATCCCATTCCTGGCAATCACTGATTGGTTTTCTGTTCCTATAGATTTGCCTTTTCTGGAGAGTTCATGTAAGCGGAGTAATTTTTGTATGCAGCCTTGTGTGCCTGGCTGCTTGCCCTTAGCACAATGCATGAGAGATCCATCCATGTCATCGTCTGTATCAGTTTGCTCCTTTTTATTGTTGAATAGATGTACCACAGTTTGTTTCCATTCAATAGTTGATGGGCATTTGAGTTGTTTACCATTTTTTGCTATTGTGAATAAAGCTGCCATGAACATATGTATATAGGTGTCTGTGTGGGCTTATATGTTTTGGGTTTTTTGGTTTTTGGTCTTTTTGGTTTTGTTTTTGTTTTTGTTTTTTTGAGATGGAGTTTCGCTCTTGTTACCCAGGCTGGAGTGCAATGGCGCGATCTCGGCTCACCGCAACCTCCGCCTCCTGGGTTCAGGCAATTCTCCTGCCTCAGCCTCCTGAGTAGCTGGGATTACAGGCACGCGCCACCATGCCCAGCTAATTTTTTGTATTTTTAGTAGAGACGGGGTTTCACCATGTTGACCAGGATGGTCTCGATCTCTTGACCTCGCGATCCACCCGCCTCGGCCTCCCAAAGTGCTGGGATTACAGGCTTGAGCCACCGCGCCCGGCCGGTTTTTTTTTTTTTTTTTTAGATGGAGTCTCACTCTGTCACTCAGACTAGAGTGCATTGGCACGACCTCAGCTCACTGCCACCTCATCCTCCCAGGTTCAAACAATCCTCCCACCTCAGCCTCCCAAGTAGCTGAGACTACAGACATGCACCAACATACCCAGCTAGGTTTTTTGTATATCTGGTAGAGGCAGGGTTTTACCACACTGCACAGGCTAGTCTCAAACCCTGGAGCTCAAGTGATCTGCCTGTCTCAGCCTCCCAGGCATGCTGGGATGACAGGTGTGAGCCACCACACCTGGCTATGTTCTTGTCTCTTGAGTAAATACCTAAGAATTGAATTTTAGAGTTACGTGAGGAGCATACGTTTAACTTTACATGAAATTGTCAAATGTTTTCCGAAGCATTTGTTGGCTTTGCATTCAGCAGTGAGAGCACCGCTTGCTGTATCTCCACGCCAGCATTTAGTGTTGCCAGCCTTATTTTACCTTTAACTTTAGCCATTTGAGTGGGTGTAACTTGTCATTTTAATTTGCATTTCCCTGATGACCAATGATGTTGAGCATGTCTTTTTTTTTCTTCAAGGGACAGGGTCTTACTCTGTCACCCAGGCTGGAGTGCAGTGGCACAATCATAGCTCATTGTAATTTAAACTCCCAGACTCAAGTGATCCTCCCACCTCAGGCTCCTAACTGGGACTACAGGCATGAGCTATTTTTTGTTTCTTTAATTTTGTAGAGATGGGGTCTCCCTATGTTGCCCAGGCTGGTCTCAAACTCCTGGGCTCAAACAGTCCTCCTGCCTCGGCCTCCCAAAGTCTAGGATTACAGGCATGCGCCACCGTCCCCATAACATGGGCATCCTTCCATGTGCTTATCAGCTACTCCTCTATCTTCTTTGGTGAAATGTCTGCCACTGTTTTAACGAGATCTCAACAATGCTTCTATGCTTACATCATCACTGGAAGGAGCAAGCCTCCCTGTGTGTGATAAACTTCCACTGCTCTGACACGGGCTTTCCCTGTGATCTGGGGAAACTAAACTCACTGCTCCAATCTCTGTTCCCTCGTCTATAAAATGGGGAAAATAACAACAGCTGCTTCCCAGGGTAGTGTGAGGGCTGAGGAAATTAAGATTTGTAAAGAATTTACGATGATCCCCAAAATATAGCAAGCACTGAATAAATGTCTAGTATGATGACGGTGATGATGATTACTAACCCCTCTGTGACTCATTCATGTCAATCCCATTTCCCTCTTCAAGCCCAATGTTTTAATCTATAAATGGCTGCAGGAGAGGCCGGGGGCTGAATAATCTCTAAGTCCTGTCCACAGCAGCAGCCCTGAGGTCTAGAATCGCTCTGTTTATGGACACACACTTACAGGTCCTTTCCCCTCCCAGGGCATGCCCAACAGCCAGCCACCGACGGGACTCTAGAGTTATACACACAAGGCAACAGGAAGCTCACCTCCAACTCCTAACCCCCAGAAATGGCCTAGGCCCAGCCCCTCAATCATCCAACAGAAGGACCATGAGACACTGAAAGGATAAGGGAGATGGAGAAGTCAGAGGCAGAGCTGGGAAGGGCAGGTGACACCAGGCAAGACCAAGAAATGGCGGAAAGCTGGGGAGGGCAGTGTGGCCGTGCAGGGCTGCATGTCCTGCTCCCGCAGTGGCTCCACGTGCTCTCCCACTCCAGCCTCTACCTGCCGCTAGGCAGCTCCACAGGTCTGCAGGCCAGGCCTCCAGCAGCCCTGTCTTCACCCCTCCCTGACTCGGAGGGAAAGCTGGGCCCCCGAGGGAAGCATCTCAAGTCCCTGAGCCCCTCCCTTGCAGCCCGTGGGGTGGGGAGGAGGACAGAAATGTTGGGAAATCAGTGCACACAGATCTGGGGCTGGTGCCAGGGTGCCACAGGGAGCGAGGAGGAGGTGATGAGAGAAGGGTATGGCAGCTCGGCAGGGCCCAGGCCGCAGGCAGGGCAGGAGGAGCAGTGGGGATGAGACTGGGGCAGCGGAGGGGCCAGGAGGCTGGGAAAGCAAGGGGGTTACAGAGGGTAGAGGTCAGAGATTTCTGAAAGATCAGATCAGGGAGGAGAGGAGGTCCTGAGTGGCCAGGGTGCAAGAGGGGTGAGGAAGATGAGAGCAAGGAGCAGGGGTGAGGTTGGAGGAGACGAACCTCTGGTCCTCCCAGCCTCCCAGCCCTTCACTTCCACTAAGCATGCTCTTCACGCTCATTGTCACCTCCTTGACTGTGGGCAGCCCTACCCAGCCTTCCCAGCCTCCAGCCCCCGCCAGGACCCACTTGGCACCCTGGCCACCCAATGTCCTCTTCCCCTCCAGGCCAGCCACCACCTCAGTGCCGCCCTCACCACCCGCCTGCTGCAGGGCCCCTACCACAGAGCCCCCCAAAGCCAATTTCTACGCTCTTGCACCCTGGCTGAAACACACCCACCCCCAAGCATAGATTCACTATAAAGCCACACGTCTCCCCCTGCCAGCCCTACCTGCCACCCTCTCTCTTGTGGACAGGCTAACATTTGAAGGATGGATGAATACTGAGCAGTGGAGCCAACTGGAGGCCCCAGAACCAAAGGGTCCCCTTCCTCACTCACTCACTCCCACCAAGTGAGATCAGCCTACATATGGGACCCGCTGGGGAAACCGAGGCATCTGTCCACTCTTTGTTTAGCAACAACATATGAGCATCTTAGAGATAATGGAGTTACAATAATGAGCAAAACCAGGCAGGATCCCTGTCCTCACGTAGCTCACAATCAAGTTAGGAAAACAGATATTAGCCTCCAAATCCACAAACAAGGCTGTTTATAGTTACAAAACTATATAGTGGGGTGGGAAGTACAAAGAGCAATGAGGGAGAATCTCGGGGGAGCAGGGGCGGGAAAGCCTCTGTTGAAGATGTGGCATTTGAGTCCCCCCATGGCAGGTATTTCCAGGTAGAGGGAAGAGCAGACGCAGAGGCCCTCAGGTGGAAGGGACGTGGCCCACTCCAGAGGGAAAGAAAAGGCCCACACGGCTGGACCCAGAGAGTGAGGGGAAGTCCAGCCCGGTGAGGTCCAGGAAAAGAGTGAGGACGTGACTCCGAGGCACCGTGGAGCTGCTGGAGGGGTCGCTGTTGCACATACTTTGTATTATTTGGGGATGGGGGTGTAGATGCTCATCAGATTTGTGCTTTAGAAAAATCCCTTTCTGCTCTGATGAGGAGAAACTAATCAGGTGATCTATAGAGAGGGATGAGGGTGACTTGGACCTGGATGGGGACAGTAGAGAATTAGAAACTTGGGAGCCATTCTGGATGCAAAATCGGCAGACAGAGCACTCGGAAGTGGGAGAGGAGGTGTCTCTGGCCTCTGGCTAGGACAGCCATGAACGTGCCACAAGAGGCTTCCTAAGATCACCTCCCAGGCAGCCCTCAGGCCTCCTACATCTGCCTCATGAACCCTTGGCAAGCAGAATGGACAACCACTTGGGGACCTGTTCTGCCCAAGAATGAATTCCAGCTCCCGTCCACCCAGATCCTGCCTCTTACAGCCACCACAGGGAGCCAAGCTGCAAAAAGAGCAAGTTCCCAACACCTGCTGAGGTAGCGCCCATTTGTTGCTGGTGATGGTGACACTGGCTTCTCCAGCATCTGTGGATGCAGCTGTTTGAACTGTCCCTTGGGCACAGAGCAAAAAGGTGGCCTCAATCCACTTTTAATTTTTTCTGTTAACCCATCAAGAATTTACATGGCATGTGCAGTCCCTCCCTCCCTTAAGGGATTTTCACCTTCTGAATTGTTAAAAAAAAAAAAAGCAAGCAAAATAGGAATTGGGGGTCTGACCAGCTGTACCACGTCACTATTGAGGACACGCATAGCATCCTCACAGGGACAGTATCACTACTCAAAGCCAACTGGATCCCGGGGGCCCCCCACTATGACGCATATCTAGGCGGCACTCCTGTCGATAACCACAGTCCCTGGCCAGGAACACAGGCACAATGTCAGCACGGCCGAGTCTCCAGAGCTCCCAGCAGTTAGCCTCACGCCATGCCAAGGACAGCCTTATCCCAGGAAACACAGGTGAGTCCTTGTTGTAAGCCCCAGTCACCTCCCTAGACTCACGTAGTCCTCATATTAATCTCATTGCAGAAGCCCCATGGCCCAAGGCCTTTTTTGTGGCCACCTCACTCCAACCCAACAAATGCCCTTCAATTCACATCCCAGGAGCGGCGGTTGGACAGTGTTTTCTTCCCTCGCAGAGGTTCTGGGCTCCCTATGTCAACTGATGCGCTCCCTCCAGGAACCAGCTTTGCATACCAGAGATCTCAGGGAGAGGAGGCTTTGGATCTAGTCTCAAAACAATAAACTAACTCCAAGTGGGGGACCAAGGCCATCACCCTACATTTGCATAACTAAGAAGGCTATTTAAGTGGCTTTCACTGAATTCCAGTTATTTCATTTTAAACTGTCCCTGTGACTTGTGGGCACAGAAAGTGGACTTCACCAGGCATTTAAATCCTCCTCACTGGTCCCCAGAGCCTTGAAGAGGCTTATCTGAGAATGGACCTCCCACGGCACCCTATCCCAGCCTCCACACAGGCTCTGCTCTGAGTGCTTCTCAGGCAGGGAAAAGGAACACGTCCAGGTGGAAATCTTCCAAATGTGTCTTCCCCAATCACCTTGTCACCGGATTGTTCTCAGCAAAATTTTTTCATAAATTATCTTTGCCTTTGGCTGTTCACACACAAAGGTCACATAGTTGCCTGCCTCTGGTATCACATGGGTCGCTGTAGAGATGGTTTCAGAGGTTCCCACAGCTGGAATCTCCAGAGGAATTTTGATGAAGAAAAGGGAAATGAGGTCATGATGAATAGAGAAAGGGTGGAAAGAGAAGGTGGGAAAGGTCTGGACAGCTAGAAGGGGAGAGGGGAGTCTCTACCTAGGTCATCTGGCTCCTTTCCCCTTTCCATCCCTAAGCCACACATCCTTCAGTGGCGGCCTCACCATCGCATCCAAGCGAACGGTTGATAAAAAGGGCCAACCGGAAGCAATAACACAGCAGTACCCATGAGCACACACAGCACCCAAATCTTGGTTTCTAAATATCATCATTCTCTGTTAAAAGGAACCAGGGCTCCTGGGTGAAATGGCTGATTCCGGGCTAGAGCCAGGAAAATATCCGAAAACCTGGAACATGTTATTGTGCCAGAAAGCACAAAAGCGCTCCAAGACTGATGAAGATAAATGTCGGAAGAGACAGGAGCCAGTATGAATGGGCCATCTCGTAAGCTTAGAAGTAATGATGGTGTAAAAAATGATTAGTGGGCAAAAACTAGTGGGTAGAAGTTTGATGAGCAATATAGTCTCAAACTATCTCCCCACAATTACTTATTAATTAGAAAGAGAAAATGGTAATTCTACAGGAGGGGGGACTTAACAGACACCACTTAAGCTAAGTGGTCAAAAATTATATCTCTAACAAATGGAAAAGCTGACATAGTGGGCCTTCTGAGGCAAGGCTGTAGAAAGATGCAGCGTCACCTTCAGAGTAATCATGCCCAAAGCGTGTCACCTGAAAGTAACAGTGAGGACACATCCAACAGAATTTCAGCAACATTACTCTTCAAATCACTGGCCTGCACTCTTCAAAACTGTCAAATTTAAGAAGCAGAAAGAAAGGCTGAGGAACTCTCCCAGATTAAAGGAGGTGAAAGAGACATGAAAACTGAATACAATGAGTGACCCGAGAACAGGAAAAAGAAATAGAAAGAAAGAAGATGTGATGAGAGAACTGATGAAATGTACTTACAGACTGTGGGTTCCATAATAGCATTAGATCAATGTTAGATTTTCTGATTTTGATAACTGTACTGTGGTTTTATAAGAGAATAACCTTGTCCTTACCAGTACACACAAGTAGCTACGGCTAAAAAAGGATGATGTCTTCAACTTATTCTCACGTGATTCTGAAAAAATTGTGTGCATGTGCATATGTGTATATATACTATGCATATTTATGTAATATAGAGTACATCATAGACATACACATATATGAGAAAAGAGAGAATGATAAAATAAATGTGCAAAATATAAACAATTGCTGAATCTGCATAAAGGGTGTATGGGAATTTCTTGCAACTTTTCTGTATCCAAGTTTGGAATTAAATTTACAAAAATATTACTAATGGCCAACGATTACATTGTACCCAATATGGTTTAAAACACGTTACATATTTTGGCTTATTTGGTACTTACAACAGTTCTACAAGGTATATAGTATGATCTATCATTCACATCATTGTTTTCATTTTACAAATGGGGAAACCAAGGCACGGGGCAGTTGTATCACTTGCTCGGGCTCCCGGACCTGGTTAACATGGCAGAGCTGAGATTTGGCCCCAGGTCCATCAACCTGGCTCAAGAATGTGCTCTCAGCACGCTCTGATGCCTCCTAAGCCAGGTAGAGGCTGAGAATGGAAGCCATAGACAGGAATCACACAGAGGAGGACACGCACACCCTCACCCACAGACCACACACAATGGGGCTGCCTGGAGCAGCGCGGTTGCAGCCTGCTCATCAAAATAGTCTTCAGATCTGAACACAGAAGAGAGCCTTTTAGATCAGAGTTCAGGGCCATAGAGCCTGGGGGCCTGATGTGCAGGGGGCTGGACACCCAAACCGAGACCCTCCACCCTGAAGGGCTTCCTATAGCCTCTGGCTTTGTCCTATTCGTCTTTTCCTTCCCCTTCCTTAGAGCTCCAAGTTTCTGTCTCTTTCTCCAAGACTTTTCTCCTCCCAGTGAACCCAGAAATAAGGAGTTTCTGGCTGGGCCTTCTGGTGAACAGCAGCCTTAGAGGAAAGAGGTGGGCCCAGACAGAGAAGTGGCCCAAAACCCAGGGAGTTGGAGGGGGAAGACTGGAAGCTGAGGGTCACAGGGCTAGAGGAGATGGGGTGAGGAGAGGAGACAAGAGGACCAGCCATTGAAGTCTGCCCAGTGATAAGAAGCACTGTGTGTGCCAGGCCCCAGCATCAGCAGTCACCGCAGGAACAGGCCTGGTGCGGATGGGAGGCGGTCATCCTCCTTGGCACTTTGCCAGAAAGGACTGAGGGAGGTCTGTCTCCTACCATCTCTGAGAAGGCTGAGGTCATGTGGAGCAGAAACAAATCTCCAGCCAGGGGCTGTCAGTGACGGTGCCTGCTTGCTAGGGCCTGCCTAGTCTGACAGGGCAATGGGGGTTGGGGGGAAAAGATGCTGACGTCTGAATTCAGAAGTGGAGTGGACCCCCACCATCACCCTCCCTGCCGCAGGGCCTGTCACAAGGCGGCCGTGGCTCGCACCTGCTTATCAGCGCCGGGGTGTGGAGAGGGTGTCACAGACGGGAGATAGGGCTGGGACAGGGCTGTCCACACCAGCCCTGCTCTGCCTCCCTCATTCACACCTCCTCAGAGGCCCTCGGCCCACTTTGCCCCTGCGGCCTCCAGCCCGCCCCACTGTGCCTTCTCTACAAACCACCCCAGCAGACTGCCTTGCTCCAAGGATTGTTGTGCCCTGGACAATTAAGGGACCGAAGGGGAGGGACTCTGGACACCTGTCTAGCCCCAGCTCCTCACTTTACAGATAGAGAAACTGGGGAGTGAGGACCTGCCACTTACCTGAAATCCTACGGCAAGGACACCGAGGAGCCAGAACCGGAGGGCAGGCTCTCACCCCAGACAAGAACACAAAAGAGTCTGAGCCTTAGCGGGGGGACCCCTGAGAGCAGGGTCCCAAGGGCCATAGTGAAGGAAGACTGAGGGGGCACATTATCCTGAGGAGGGCTGGTCTCTTCACACTTTAGCCTCATGCAGGGAGGGAGAGCACAATCACATTGGATCATCCCGGGCTCTGCCTGCCTTGGGTAGGACCCCCCAGGGCAGGGCTCTTTCATCTCTGCCCCCAGATTAGCTCTCCCCCACCTGTGTCTGAATGGTGATGGGAGGCAAGGGATCAAAGACTCACTCTGAAGTGCTAGGCAGGGTAGGGGCACACAGCACGTCAATCAAGAGGTTTGCGGGGAAGCCAGGGGCTTTCACGGGTGCGGGGATGGAACCTGAACACCGTCCTTTCTGGTGGTCTAAGAAGGAGTCAGATGGGCCCCATTTGCACCGAGGCCTCAAAGGTGCTAGGAAGGCTCAGCAAACTTAAGGCCACTGCCTGCCACTGTCCCCACCCCTTCAGCTTTGGAGGACATTTGGGTAGATCTTTCTCTCCAGGCATCACCAGAGCTAGGACATTTCATCCTGTGCCTGTGGAGTATCTGGGGCTGGAGGAGGGAGAGAATGGAAATAATTCTGAGATCCTGTTCGGGGGTCGGTAAGGGGGTGGGGCTTCACACCTGCACGCAGGTGGAAGACTTAATTTCAGCTCTGCTTCTCCCAGGGTCAAACACACACACTCTGACAGCCACCTCCACACTTCCATCTTCCCACCAGGGTGACTGCCTCAGACCAGAGACCATACTGCAGAGCCTAACACAGGGTGCCCTCGAAAAGCATGCCTGAACTCCAGGGCACTTTGAAGACACAGGCTTGCCCACAGCCTCCGAGCAGCTCCCAGGTCTCTACCCTTCTGTGTCCCCATGCCCCCCGCCCCGAGTGACTGAGCACATTAGGACTCAAGCAGGATACGCTCAACCTTTCTGACTTGTTGCATAACTGCAAAACGTTTCTTGAACATTTAGTATTTGCAAAACCCTGCAGGGGCCTCAGAAAAGAGTCAACTCCATTATGTGCCTGCCTCTAAAGAGTTAGCAGGGCACTGTAGGGCTAAAATGAGTAAATGCATGAATGACCGAATTATAAGGCAAATTAAAATAACTGCAACAATCTTGAGGGGGGAGTTGAGGGTAAACATTAGATTGGAAGCTGGAAAATCTTGGTAAATTCCTAGAGTTTGTTTCTTTGTGTCTGAAATGAGATGAATCGCACCGATTCAAATGGTGGCGTGCATAAGCTCTGATTGGAAAGCACTTTGCAAACTGCAAAGCACTGATAGGCTCAAAGGGCTGGTAACAACACATCAGTCTGAGGATTTGGGAAGAGACTGAACCATTTCCACCGTCCAGAGGTCAACACCATACTGAGGTCTGGCTCTGTCCTTCACTCTCTCAGATCAGGATGACCTTCATCAGTCACCAATAATCATTCTCAAGAATCCACAGTAACTGGCTACCATTTAAGAGCTTGCCAAACTGCATATATTACCTTATTCAATCCTCAACCAATGCTGCAGGTCCTTCTCAACCTGATTCAGAAGGATGAAGTCAGTTGTCCTCAATCACCCTGCACTGGTGAATAGAAAGATGATTAAGCGGGACCCCAAGTCCCCACAGCAGCCTCCCCACTCACTGCTGGTGTCCAAAGCATTGACCCAGCCATGCCATGTGGACCCAGAGATGCAGCAGGTGCTCTCCCTCTCCCAGCGTGACTCACAGGCAAATCGTGATGGAGACCCACTTCTGCACAGGGCAATCAGTTCCGTGTTTTTCTTTCTAAAGAAACAGAAATGGGCTGAGCAACTTGGCTCAAGCCCAAAATCCCAGCACTGAGGTAGGCCAAAGGTAAAGGATTGCTTGAGGCCAGGAGTTCAAGACCAGCCCGGGCAACAGAGCAAGAACTCATCTTCAGAAAAAAAAATTTTAATTAGGCAGGCATGCTGGTACATGCCTGTAGTCCTAGCTACTCAGGAGGCTGAGGCAGGAGGATCACTTGAGCTCAGGAGTTGAAGGTTAGCGTGAACTGCCATCACACTACTGCACTCCAGCTTGGGTGACAAAGTGATACCCTGTCTCTATAAATAAATAAACAAAGAAACAGAAATGAAGTTAATAGAAAATATCAGAGCACATGATCACATGAAACTTGCTGGGCATATGAAGTGGGTTGCCATGTAAAATGAGTTTTTTACCAAAGGGATCTTCCGTGGCTCTGTCTTGTTCAATGTTTTTAACAAACACATTGAAGGCTTGTTTATCCAATCTGCTATCTCAAAGCTGGGATGCATAGCCAACATGTCAGATGGCCAAATCAGGATCATCAAGAATATGAACTCACTTGAAGACGGGTAGAAACTGTAACAAGATGAAATCTTAACAGTTGGGCATACATAAAATCTCACATTTGTGCTCCAAAAATCGGCTATGTAAGTGCATAATGGGAAAGTGATCTGACAGCAGATCTATCATGTGAAAAGACTGGAGGCAGTTAGTCGGACCGAGTTTCACAGGAATCAATGGAATACGGTGTGAAAAGTGGAGTGTCCCTGAGAAAAGCGGCCAGTCTCCTGGACTCAATTAAGGACTGCTATCACTGCGTCCTGAATGCCTTGCCACATCATGAAGCCATATAAAATCACGATGGTGAAAGGTCTGAAATTCATGAGCACCTGAACGCGAAATGAGATGCCACGTGTCCTTATAAGCTGAATATCTCAGAAGGACTCTCAGGTGAAAGGAGGTGCCAGCCAGTTTTGCGTGGCCTGGAATGGCAGTTTGGGCCTGTCATTGATGGGTAGGAATTACAAGGGAAGGTTTCAACTTCATCTTACGAAGATCTACTATAAAGAAAATTGCATCGTAGGGCCCCAAAGGGATAGGAGAACATACTCCCTTAGAGATACTTGGAAGCTCGAAGACCACTTATCTGACAAAGGACTCCTGTCCAGTGGCTGTATGTACTGGGAGAGGGTGGAGGTATAGTAAAGGCCAGTCTGGCTCCAAACCCTGGTTGATCAGTAGAATTACTAGTGTTGACCGTCTAGAAAATACACATTCCAGGCTGGGTGCAGTGGCTCACGCCTGATCCCAGCACCTTGGGAGGCCGAGGTGGGCAAATTACTTGAGGCCAGTTCAAGACCAACCTGGCCAACATGGTGAAACCCCATCTCTACTAAAACTATAAAAGTTATCCAGATGTGGTGGCACACACCTGTAGTCTCAGCTACTCAGGAGGCTAAGACAGGAGAATTGCTTGAGGCCAGGTGGCACAGGTGGCAGTGAGCCAAGATCACGTCACTGCACTCCAGCCTGGGTGACAGAGCAAGACTCTCAAAAAAAAGAAAAGAAAATGCTGATTCCAGCCTCACATCAAATCTATAGAATCAAAACCTCAAGAACAGTTGGAGAATTTATTTTTTGAGGCAGGTTATTGTAGATTGAGACTAGTTATAACAATATGAACCTTGATTGAAACCTACATTTAGGAGGAAAAAAAACTGTTTAAATGACATTTTGGAATGCCCAGGCAAATTTTAATAGGCACTGTTTATTAGATGATATTGATTCCAGTAATTTTCTTAGATGTGATATTTTGGAATTATTGGGGAATGTCCTTATTCTTAGGTGATACAAGCTGAAGTATTAAAAAGGTGAAGCGTGCCATGTCTATAATTTACTATTTTTAAAAAAACCAGCAAATTTCTTTTAATAATTTTGAAAAACGAGAAAGCACATGAGACAAAATTTGGGGTGGGGGGAAATCACTGCACTCTTTCAACGTTTTTTGTGGGCTTGAAATTTCTCAAAATAAAGTTGTGGGGGGGACTACGCTTCTACGCTATTCTAATGTGAGCCAAACATGAGACTCACTGGACAAAATAACCTCTGCTATCCATCCAGCCTGACAGCCGGGTGCCTGATGTCTGAAGCGGTCTGCGTTCTTTGTGGCTTACAGAGCTGGAAGTTCGATACTGGGGTGGTGGCCACAGCTGAGGCTAAGCCTTGCAGTGACACTAGGCCACAGTGACCCCTAGAAGGACCTGGCACACTCAGGGGCAGTCCACTCCTTGGCCACAGGTGGCATGTTGAGGAGCAGGAAAGAGAAGCCCATCGGCACCCCCACTGTCATGAACTGCATGGGGCCCATGTCAACGCAGTCCATCTTGCTCGGCCCTCATGACCTGAGGTTTGCTCCCTGACAGTGGAACTAGACTAGAAAAAGGAACGCTGGATCCCTGATAGACAATCGCTAAGAATGACAACACCCAGGACAGCATGCCAGATGGAGGTTAGCCATGGAGACCGGCAGGAGCAGGAGTTTCACACCTGATGTGAGCCCAGCCCTGACCAAATCCACCAGAACGAACTAGAGTGAGGATACAGGAGGCACATGGAGCTGTGCCAGGAGGTGGAAGGACAGATGGGTGAGGTGCATGGAGTGAGCTGGGAACAAACAGCAGAGCCTCAGTACAGGTTAGCTTCAGGGACGGGCTGCTAATGGGAAGTTCGGGACTCCTGGAGCTGATGTCAATGACACTTACATACTCACAAGGATGAGGCCAGAGGACACAGGCAGGTAACATGGCAACCTTCGGTCATTCCAAGGATAGAGCACAGCCTATAGCTCTAATCAAAGGTTTGAAGAAAAGACAAAAGTTTTCCATTGCTTGAAGGTCAAGGTACGAGGGGCAGAAATATTCACAGGTATTTAATTAGGGGGCTGGCACCCGTTCTCCTAACCTTTGCAATTTTTTGTATTGCTACACACAATAGTGGTGAAACAGCCTCAATGTAGAGACCAGAGTTTGGAATTTCACAATAAAGGTATCACTGAGGGAGAAGAGAAACTTCGGATGTGTGTTTCCAGCAGAAGAGCCTCCCCAGACTGGCACTTCCTCCATTGCAGCCTTTCCCTCAGACCAGGGACTGAGGGTAAAGAGAACACAGGCAGACACGCAGGCTCAGCCTATGCTGATTCCGAGTCCAGGGTGATCGACAGCCACACTGCGGGGGCTGAGGCGATATGAGAGGAGAATTCTGACCTCTAACCAATTATTACATTTCAAGTTTGTTTGGGGAACTCCTTTTTTTTCTTTTTTGGACAGAGTCTTGGCCTGTTGCCCAGGCTGGAGTGCAGTGGCACAATCTTGGCTCACTGCAACCGCTGCCTCCCAGGTTCAAGCAATCCTCCTGCCTCTGTTTCCTGAGTAGCTGGGACTACAGACATGCACCACCACACCCAGCTATTTTTTTGTAATTTAGTAGAGATGGGGTTTCACCATGTTGGCCAGGATGGTCTCAATCTCCTGACCCCGTGATCCACCCGCCTCGGCCTCCCAAAGTGTTGGGATTACAGGCGTGAGCCACCGCACTGGGCTGGGGGAACTCTTAATGAAAGTGTTGAGACAATTCAAGCACCACTGTTACATACTAGCAAATTTTTTCAAAGTCTCCCTGATTTGCAAATCGTTTAAATAAATAAATAAATTTTTAAAAGTGAGGACTGGCAGGCTGCAGCTTTGTATTACAAGCTCTTACCTCCATTTATCACAATGACTGGGTGGCATCTTTCAAAAGAAATAAAACCCTAAGAAACTTTATTAATCTAAAAATAGAGATTCTACCAACTAGGTGAAGACACAGGAGCAAGAAGAGCAGGAGCAGCAACTCCAAGGCTGCCGGCAATGTGGCTCAGCACAGAGCACAGCCACAGGGGCGCTGGGAGCCCACCTCTAGAGATGGGCAGCAAGACTGATGCCACAGAGCTGCCCCTTACACTCCTGGAGAAACAACCAGGCCCCACAATCACCTCTCCATTGAGAAGAGAAAGTAACACATTGTTTGGTCACAGTGACATTTTGGCTCTACATTCCTGGGGAGAGGAGAACTGGCACAACTTAATGGGAACTGTGTGATAAAACAGAATGGCACTAATCAGGCTACTGTCTTCTGACCCCTCAACTTTTCCTTTTCACCCAAACAAAAGAGCAGAACAAAGCCAATCATTACCATCTTACCTTTATCTTGAAGCCTTGGCATTTCTCTTAGAACACACACACCACAAACTCTTTCTTGTACTACCGCTTGGAAGACAGCAGTGGTATGATGGATTCAGACAAGTTCTTATGCCCCAAGACTTCTGACTGACAATATTCAGGATGGTCCATGAAAGGACTCCATTTAAACCCAAATAAAGAGATCTGGCTCAGAAAAACAGCCACGATTTCCCCTAGGCATGCAAAATGCCTTCGGACCTTTGGCCCAAAGTACCACCTGCCCTATGCTAGGTAGACAAGCAGACGCAGAGTCAAGCAAATCATAAGCTGGTGACTTTGTGGGCAGACCTTTTTCTTTTTTTTTTTTTTTTTTTTGGAGACAGCGTCTCCCTCTATCACCCAGGCTGGAGTGCAGCGGCACAATCATGGCCCATCACAGCCTCGACCTGCTGGGCTCAAGTGATCCTCCCATCTCAACCTCCCAAGTAGCTGAGATTACAGGTGTGCACCACCACACCCAGCTAATTTTTGTATTTTTTATAGAGACAGAGTTTCATTATGTTGCCCAGGCTGGTCTCAAACTCCTGGGCTCAAGCGATCCACCCACCTCAATTTCCCTAAGTATAGGCCTGAGCCACAGTGCCTGGCTGTAGACCCTTCTTAGAGTCTACAGCTCACCTGGAAAACAAGAACACATCAATTTGGCAGTATCTGGTCACTGAAAGAAGTGTATCTCTGAAGGCAGGTATGGGCTCTAATAAATTGCACAAAGTATTACCCTCTAATTCCCAAGTACCCACTCTATCTCTTTCCAAAGAGCTAAGGCGGGTTCAATTCAAAGGACATTAAAGTCCATTTGGCTTGCATAGCAGACGAGAAACCAGACTCTTCTTACCAAGCACGCCTCGGGCCCACAAATACCCACGAAAATAGGTATATATTTCTGCGTCAAAAGCCACCATCCATGCCAGGAAAGATCTGAATCTGCCTCAGCTGTCTTTCTTCTCTTACATCTGTCTGCCTCATACTTTGTGGATGACTACTTTGGAAAAGTGAAACCTGGGTAAGATATAAGCTCTCCAAGCCTCAATTTTCTCACAGGTAAAATGGGGATAGTGGTATTTATCTCAGAGGGTGATTGTGAGATAACACATGTAAAGCACTGAGCCTAACATACAGAAACATTTAGTGAGCAGGTAAGTGCTTCTACATACAAGTACAGAAACAGCAGGTTCATGAGAGGAGAAAGAAGAAACAAATACACAGTGCATGTGGACAGGAACTACATAGATTTCTAAAAGCCGCCTCCAGGACCAATTCAGGTCGTAGTGGGGAAAAATGTACAACACTGAGTTCTAAGAAGGCTGAGCAGATACATCAAAGACAACACATGGTTTGGAGGCATGAAACCAAACAATGCCTTCCCAATACTCTACACCCAGAGGGACACAAATGCGTGTCATCTTGACACAAGATCACCCCTCCATCTGCAGGTGTCACAGCTCCCTCAATAATTAGTTCCTGAGTCAAACATTGTAGATCTTTCGTCTTTTGGGGGAATTTTTAGTCGTAAATTTAGGATTCCATCATTTGTTTAAAGCAAAGCCACTTGTAGCTGAGGGTTATGGTGTGTGTCTGTAGTCCCAGCTGCTCAGGGGGCAGAGGCAGGAGGATTGCTTAAGCCCAGAAGCTCGAGGCTGTAGTGAGCTATGATTGCACCACTGGAGTCCAGCCTGGATGACATAGCGAGATCCGATGTCTTAAAGAAAAAAAATTTTTAAAAGCAAAAAGCAAAGCCACTAAAATATGTTAGCCTAAAGAGGGCATGCCTGCTCCATTACAGACGGTATCACACATCTTGAGAGTAAAAACTAGGAAGGCTTTCTTGTCTGGGTTCCTGACTGCTCCCTTGCTTTGAGTTCTTCTAGCTTCTTCTCATAGAGACTCATGAAGTAATCATCTGGTTCAATCCCTGCATTCTTCAAGTTTTCCAAGATCTTTTCCAGTCTGAGCACTGATCGGGCTCCCTCAATCTTTCTTGTGCTCAAGTACAAGGTGAACTCCTGGAAATCCAGGAGCTTACAGGTGTCCACAGAGCAGATATTCCGGATGTCACTAGTTCTATCCAAATGAGGAAAAAACACCAGTCCTGACAACTTCTCTAGGTCCTGGAGGCTCACTTGGAACTCAGTTAACTGGGGTTGGAAGCCGATGGCTTCATTGGGTACCACAAAGGCCCCTAGTGCCAGTGGTTCAGTAGAGACTGGGCTTCTGCGGGCCAGGATCACCTTATAAAGGTGTGAGGGGACTGCCACGTTGTCCGCACCAATCACCTAAAAACAAAGCAGCCATGTTAGTGATGCCAATTTGTGCTAGCAGTTCACAAATTTTTTCCAAAAAAACTTATTTAATGCATTGCTGAAATGTACTTATAAACCATCCTACTCTGGTCTAATGAATCTAAATTCCACTGCCAAAGGATAATAAACTGACACAGAAATTCACAGAGAAGACAAGTAGCTAACAGGTCAATTCTGATCACATTCTTTAAAATAACACAACCCCAGGCCAGGCATGGTGGCTCACGCCTATAATCCCAGCACTGTGGAAGGCCAAGGTGGGTGGACCACTTGAGGTCAGGACTTCAAGACCAGCCTGCTCAACATGGTGAAACCCCATCTCCACTAAAAAAAAATACAAAAATTAGGTGGGCACGGTGGTGGGTGCCTGTAATCCCAGCTACCTGGGAAGCTAAGGCAGAGAATCGCTTAAACCCAGGAGGCAGAGGTTGCAGAGAGCCGAGATTGCACCACTGCGCTCCAACCTGGCCAATGCAGCAAGGCTCCGTCTCAAAAAATAAAAATAAAATAATGTCACCCCAAAGATCAGGGGTCACAGTCTCTGCTCTGTTTGTAGGACAAAGGACAAAGGAATGCCATGAGTGAGTACTGGTTTTTTAATCGACAAGAAAAGCTGTCATTTTCTCTTCATCTCATAATCAGAACTTCTGGTGCTCTACACATTCAAAGGTCACAGCTGCTAGCTTGGTACTCCCAGCTCTAGAAATAAAAACACGGCCTTAGTTGATGAAATTCATCAGGGGACTAAACAGCTTTTAGAGAAGTAGCCAGGTGCCACACCAACATTACCATCTCCAGGATCACTTCAATTAGGGCTAATTTCTAAAATTAAATTACGTAAGTGTAAATGCTGTTTGCTCAAAGTTTTGCATTTTTGGGCTTGTAACCAAAGAACTTCTAAACATGTTGTCCAGTCAAACACTTTGGAAAGGTACCCACACAATGAAGAAGCCAGAGTCAGTGTGAGGCCTAGGAAACGTAACCTAGTTGTGTGGGTTGGGTGAAATTAATGAAATAACATTATTACAAAATCTTTTCAAATTTCCTCCCAATTGGCTTAAAAGCCTTATCTGTTTTCTGAAAAAGAAAAATCTCAACAGCTATTTACTTAATGGTCCCCAATAAAATGACACAATTCAACTAAAATATGCTCATGGTATTACTGCCCCTCCCGGGCCCTTCCCTGGTAAGAGTCAGTTTTCTTTCCTGATCACACAGGTCTGCCTGCAGCAAGAGTCCTTGCTGGGAGCCCAAATAAGGCAGAGACAAGACAGCTACAAAGGAAGTTTCTTTTCTGCTTTTTTCCAAGCTCCTACCTACATGGCACACAGCCTGGGAACTCCATGGCCATCTGCTGTCTGTCACACAGGAAGGTCCCACTGCCAAGACCAACTGCAGAGCATCAGGGAAGACCTATGCACAGGAATGAGTTCCTTAACCAAGTGTCTTTGAAGTTACTGAAAGTGGTTGGTCAGAGTGTGCTGTAGAGTTAAGTCTATGAAACTATACAAACTACAGACACAAAATCCAAGTCCTTACCCCAAAAATTCATTTATGCAGCTGGGAAGATAAACACACTCTTCAAAGCAGAAAATACTCTGAGAACCCTATGAAGTCTACAATTAACCCACAAATCACCAAAAGATGTTAATTCAACAATACAACTCAGAGGTCCTGTGCCTGGCACTGCTGGAAATACAGAAAAGAATATGCTTTAAAGTATATGCAGCTGGTACCTCCACTCAGGAAGCTTACCATCTGGAGTGGGAACCAAGACCTACAGCTTTCACTACAGGTAGAATGAGGTTAGGTGCCAATACAAAGCACAAATAACAGCACTAAGGGGACTGGGGGGAGGCTGGGGACCAGAACTGAGGGCACAGATGCAGCTGAGCCATAGTTTGCAAAGGGAGAAGGTGAAAGGGGCTTCAAGTATTCTAGGCGCTAGCTACGGATCTAACAGTTAAACAAAGTCTTGGTGCCACCTCGTGGATAATCCCTATCACTGCAGCACAGCTCATCTCAGATTCTAACCGTAAGAAGCCTTCAAGAACACTGAGTTGATTTTCTCTCCTCATGAACTACTCCTTGTCTACAAACAAACGGCAATTTTCAAAAATAATTAGCATGCCCATTGCTGCAAACTAGAGCTTCTAATCAGGCTCATTAAATTCCAGCCAAAAGTAAAGACGTTTGACATTTTAAGTTCTACAGCTTTACTTTATGGAAATGTATCATTTCTAGAGATGTTTAAAAACTCTTACGATTGCTAGGGGGCCTCAATTCTACTTTTGAGAAACCTCATGGACACAGAAATTCCTATTAGGAACCACAGGTGTGATCCTTCTACCCATGACCACCTCACAATATTTCAAAGGGGTAAAATACTATCCCTAGAACTACGGAGAAAAATAAAAACTTAGCCACCACTCATCTCTTTTCTGATTCAGCCTGCTTTGTTCTTAGGAAGCAAACATCTTTAATCTGTCTAATACAGGGACAGGTCCTAGTCGGATATTCAGAAAAAAACACTGTTTCTTCCTTGAATTTAAGACACTTAAAAAAAAAAAGAAATCTTAAAATATTTTAGAGCTGTCTTCTTTAAAGACAACTCAACCTACATAATAATTTTTTTCTACTTTTGGAAAACTTGGGAGACTTCCAGAAATGTTTCTAAACACTAGTAGAGGTTAGGCAGACTGGGAGCCCAGAGAGCTGGTCAGACCTGGCTTTGCCACTAAGCTGCAAGTCACGTCCACCCATTTCCTGTTTCTTCATTTATAAAACACAGAATAGCTATCTCCATGGGTGGACTGCTATTTTCTGTTTTATAAATGCCTCTCCCATGGAATTATTATGAAGATATGATGACATGTTAGCTAAAAAAATTTTCAAAATCTACAAGACCTATGTAAAAAGCTATTGTAAGGAACATCATTCAAAAGATACAACTGCATTTGGTACAAAAGATGGTTTTACAGGGGGATAGTAGGGAAACGTATAATGAAGCAGGATTAGACTAGTTACAAGTCAACAATTAGGTTTCGGGGGAGAAAGCAACTTGGGCACAAATCATGTCCAAAACAGGTCTCGAAGGCTTCACATAAACCAACCCTAGTTAATCAGAGAGTCAGTAAACAACCCTTTTCATGTAAGATTTAGGTATGAAAATATAATGCAAAGGAAATCCTTGCTGCTGTTGAATTACCAAGACGCCCTGAACCCTACTCAAGACTGTAGCAAAAACTGGAAGTCAACCGGGAGTTAACCAGAAAATACAATGCATAAGCTGGCACTCATTCGCAGCCTGAAGCTAGTTTTCTTATACGCTGGCCTGAGCTTGTTCCCTTCCATCCAAGAGACAGAAATGACACTTTGCCACCACCACCTGTGCCACCAGCCCCAGAAGAGACCCACAACAAACAATACCACGTTAAGCCTGCCATTTGTAAGGTCCTACATACAGTAACTGTGCCTCCAATAAACTATTAAGCAGCATCAAGAGGGAAAAATATGTACCTGCTAGAATCAGACAGATATATTTGGTTACATTCCCCTGGTAAGACAAAAAAAGAAACTCCAAAAATAAAACTAGAGGGACAGATCAAGAGACCAAGCCCTTAAAAAGTCATGCCAATCAAGTGAAAGAAAGAAACCACGGGAGTTTGATAAACAACAAATCCGAACTGGAGGGGGAGAAGGAACAAGAAAAGTGAGGGAGTCACAAGGTGTGGTAAAGTCAACAAGAACTGGTGCCCCCCGTTTTCTGTAAATCCTCAGGAGATGCTTGTGCGGCAGCAGAAGCCCTGGAAGACGGTACGTCTCACGCTGCGGTACCTGCTCCGGGCTAAAGGGTAGGAGCCTGCTACGTCACGGTAGAACAAGCACCCTCTTTCTAGGCTGTCAGTGGTACTTGAAGATTTAAGGTAAGGGTAGGGAGACAATCAGTAAAATTATTTAACTTTCATTAAAACAAATAGATACGGAAATGAACAAAAGCGTTCCCTAAATATAAAGCAAGAGACTTAAAAATATATATATTACTCCTGTATCTCTTCAGGTGATGTCTCAAGACTCCTGAGGGTGCCTTTAATTTCCTCCCCTTAGGGTTAGTACAGTGGAAGTTTGCAAAGTGCTGCTATAGAACAACACAGATTGTTAAATATTTCGAACATTACCACCACCACCAAGTTCTAAAATCTGAAGCTCACTTTCTTGTCAGGCCGTTTATAATGTCCACACCAGAATCTTCAGGTATGTCTCACTTGTCTGGAATCAATCTCTTCTTGAAACAGGAACATCAGAGAAAGCACATGGATGACCTCAGCTATAATAAAGGGGGTGATTCTGATTAGAGCTGTCAGATGACTCACTTCTGATAAAATCACTGCTGCGAATCTTCCCTCAGGCTCACATTCACTCAAGTTCTATGATGATGTGATCCTTTCCTACATATTCTAACAGACATTTCTGCCTGGCTATAAGGAATTCTCCTCTTGGCCCATTTTCTGTTATTTTTGCATGCCAGCAAATATCACTTGTAACTGCTCTCTATCCACACCACCTTTTATGATCTGCTAACCTTAAGCTTTTGTATATGAACAGCACAGCAATTCGTTTACTATAAACTTGAGAGCTTCAGAGAATAGCACTATGAATAACTGGCAATTGTCAGACAGATTCACGTTTGGATGTCCTCTTTGACAATTACAAGCTATATGCCTCAGACTCGATCCTTAAAGTCTTGATTTCCTTGTCTATTAAAGAGAATAACCACTATTTTTTTGTAAGGACTGTAGTGCAGACTGAAGGAGACGCATATATAAAGCTACTTACATACAGCCTGGTATACCTGGCCCTCAATAAATGCCAGTTCGTTTGCTTTACTTCCTCCAAAGTAAAAACACATCTATGCTTCATTGCATGGAGAGAAAACTAAATAAACCCTTTTACTGGGTACAACCTCCTAAAATAAGTTTCAGAGTATAGTTGTAAGCAAGCAGTAAATGTTAAATGGCTAGATCTGAAAAAAACAAAACACTTTCCAAGCATTCTGAATTGCCATACATAACTGCAAGACATTCCCTTGGAAGTGAGAATTCATGATTCAAATTATTCATTGCTTGACAGAAACAGATCAGTCTCTTAACATTGGGCAAGGCTGTGTCCCCATTCCCAGAATCATTAAAGGACATCATTTTATCCACATCATTTGTTATATAATAAATTGCCTATTTTTCTTTCTCTCTTTTTTTTTTTTTTGAGACAGAATCTTGCTCTGTTTTCAGGCTGGAGTGCAGTGGCGTGATCTCAGCTCACTGAAACCTCTGCCTCCTGAGTTCAGGCAATTCTCCTGCCTCAGCCTCCTGAGTAGCTAGGAATATAGGCATGCACCACCATGCCTGGCTAATTTTTGTATTTTTAGTAGAGACAGGGTTTCACCATGTTCACCAGGATGGTCTTGGTCTCTTGACTTCGTGATCCACCCTCCTCAGCCTCCCAAGTGTGGGATTGCAGGCATGAGCCACCACGCCCGGCCAGTTGCCTACTTTTCAAAGGCCTTGCCTGCTAGAAAATTATCTTGAAATTCTTGCCTGAACTTTTTACCTGGTCCCTGCCAGACGTTTCTGCCACCAGGCCCCAGCCTTTCCTTTCATTTTTGTCTCCTTCCCTATATGAACGCCCTAAGTTGGCTGTTTTCTCAGCAGGTATCCTATCTCTTCTCATCTCTTCACCTTGCCTAGGTAGATCTCACACGTCTGTATTTCTTAACCAAATTCTCTCTAGTTTATAGATACATGTGTGTGTGCACCCATATAAAAATTTGGCCCAACTAAATTCTTAAACTGGCAAGAATTTCAAGATAATTTTTCCAATTTATTTTTCTAACAAACCGTATTTTGCTTTCATCTAATAGATACACCAAAGGTTTTTAGATTTAAAATTCTATCTGAAATAAAGTTTGATTTGAAATATAATGCCAAATCTAATAAAAACAGTATTATTGCGAAGATATTTGTTAGTAAAAAGCATAAATACATAAAAGTAGACGTCAGTTTGATATGCTTCTGAGAAAACTGAAAAACCATGCTTCTCCAGAAATAGGGATTCTTGGAGTCAATATTCAACTTTATGTACACATACGTAACACACAAACACAGTGACTGCTTTCCTCCAGTGTCTGTCAATCTCTGTTTTAAAATACAAAAACATGGGTTGGGTGCGGTGGCTCACGTCTGTAATCCCAGCATTTTGGGAGACTGAGGCAGATGGATCACAAGGTCAGGAGATCGAGATCATCCTGGCCAACATGGTGAAACCCCACCTCTACTAAAATACAAAAACTTAGCCAGGCATGGTGGCATGTGTCAGCAGTCCCAGCTACTTGGGAGGCTGAGGCAGGGGAATTGCTTGAACCCGGGAGGCAGAGGTTGCAGGGAAGTGAGATCACACCACTCACTCTAGCCTGGCGACAGAGCGAGACTCCATCTCAAAAAAAAAAAAAAAAAGAAGAAAGAAAGAAATACAAGAACACAGAAAGCAGAGAAGAAAGGCCTTCTCAACAGTGAACCATTAAAGGCAATAGAATTCATGTACTATGAGCTGTGGGGCTCTCACCACCCACTATAAAAGGCTAAAAGTAAATGTGGTTAACACACCTGACAAACCAAACAGCAGAATGAGCACTCAAGAATCAATCTGAACTGCTGTCCAGATCTTGGTTTCTAAACATCAATCCCCACTAAAAGGATCCAGTGCTCCTTGGAGAAATGGCTGATGGCCAAGATGAGCCTGGAACATAGCCTTACACTAGAAAGTGGGAAATGCTAAAAAACGATGAGACTGCATCAAAAGGGCACAGGAGACACCGGAAGGAGCTCCCACTGGCCAAATCTGGGGCAATGTGAGCATCCAAATGAACAATCACAGTAAACATTGAAACTCATTGAATAAGAATAAATCCATGAGTTTACATTGATAACAAGGAAAAGCTCTAACAGTAGAAAGTCAACTAATAAATGAAGGAGTAAGAATTAGAAAGTCATCCTTTAGCAACTATCATAGTAATAACTAATTCAGGCAAGACATATCACTGGATGATAAAACTACTGAGTGAAAGTTTGAAGAGGAAAAAGATGCTTAAGTATTTCCACAGATTACTTACAAATTCCAAAAGGAGAAATGGTAAAGAAACCTGGTAACGCCACCTTAACCAAGTAAAGTTAGAATCATCATCAATAATCAGACAAACTGACATTATGCACCCCTGGATGTCAGGCACTGAGCAGGACACAAGGTCATGCTACATTCTGCCAAAACATGACTAATCATGAGCAAACAACAGACAAACCCGAAGGAGGGACACACTGTGAAACAACGGGCCCATACTCTTCAAAAATACCCAAGTCATTAAAGACAAAAGGCTGAGTCAGAAGCTACTTCAGATTAAAGGAGACTATCGAGACATAACTAAATGCAATGCTCAATCCTGGTTGGATACCAAATCAGAAAAAAATATAAAGGATATGATTGGGGTAAGTGGTAAAATTTGAATATGGACTAAACATTAGATAATAGTTCTACACGTTGTTTCATGAATTTGATAATTATTCTGTGGTTACATGACAGAACACTTAGAAGGAAAGTGACAAGATATCTGCAGCTAACTCAAATGGGTCAGAAAATAAAAACAGGGGTATGCATAATATGGGGGAGTACAATGTGGCAAAATGTTAACAATTAGTAAATCTAGGTGAAAAATACAGGGAAGTTCTTTTTATTATTCTTATAACCTTTCTATAAATTTGAAATTATTTCCAAATAAAACATTAAGAAATATTAACCTGCTAAAAGCAAAAGACAAAAAAAAAAAATTAACCTGCTTTGCAAAAACTAATAAATAGAGATTAAAGCAGGGTTTCCAGTTAAAAAAGGCAAACTGAACACATGTTTTTGGTCTGCTCCTCTGCAAATTAAAAAGAAATATATATATATATATAATTTCCATATATGGATTTTATCTTATATATAAAAAATATATCTATTTATGGATATATATAAAATAGTTTCACTGATAAACTATTTAATATATCTTTTAATATTTTATTTAAATATCTATATAATATATATTTATGGATATCCATATATATACACACAAATATATATATGGAATGGCAGTAAAAAGGTATAAAACAGAACACATTCAAAGCAGTGCTGAAAAACGACAGACTAGTGCATTAGTGGACTAAGAACTGCCATGAACCTCTGGAAGATGAAAGATGGATGTGATGACATTGTTAAGATAAAACAAAGAGGAAAAAGCCAAAGCTGATATTAATATTTTTGCCACCCCTTCAGAAGTGCTCCAGCAAAGAAAGGGTATCAAAATCAAAGTGCGTGACTGAAAAAAATTCATCTGCAGAATTACTGTGCAACTCACAAAAGTACCAGGCCTTTGTTCTGCCTTCAGATGAGGCTAGAAAAATACTCTCTAAAAGAATGGTTCTCACTTTCTGTGGCCCATGTCCTTCCTAGAGCTAGACACAAACTTACCCAACAACCAAGGGCCTGTGGGGCTGGAGAAATGGCTCTGCGCCACTGCCTCCATCCTAGGCAAACCCAAGGATGTGAGCATGAGCGATGGAGCACTGGATGAAGGAAGCACGTGAACACAACGGGTGCGGCGGGACTGTCCATGGTGCTGAGCAGGTCCACTGAGCCCTGTGTGCGGCTGTGCATCTCCTCCACAGGCGTAATGGACACCACTGAGGAGAACCACAGCCACAGCACCCACTTCTTCAAGTTACTCACTGAGGAGCTGGCCCTGGGCCAAAACCAAACAATTTTCCACTTTTCTCCCCTGGAGCTCTGGTAGATTGGCAAGAAAGGGATGGTCATGACTTTTTTATGACTGGTACGGAGGGATCCAGGGTATCTGTGAGCTGGCTGCTCCTTCCAGAAAGTCCTCCTGGCAGAGGGCCTGGTGATACCAGCTTTGAGTAATCCCTCTTGAGATATTCCTGTGACCTCATAATCTTCTTCTCCATCTTCATGTCAAATAAAGAGAGCATCCTCATTAAAACAAAAGAATGGTGGTGTATATAAAACTACCCTAGAGAGCTTGTCATACATAAAGATTCCTGAGCCCATCTTCAGAGTTTTCAGAGTTTTAGGACATTTTCAGGCAAGCAAGGACTCAGAAAGTTTACTATCCATTGACTCTTCCAGAAAAAATTTGAGGATATACTCCAACAATGCAAAAAAATTTATCTATAAAAAAGGGGAGCCAGCTGCAGTGGCTCATGCCTGTAATCCCAGTACCTGGAGAGGCTGAGGCAGGTGGATCACTTGACGTTAGGAGTTTGAGACCTGCCTGGCCAACATGGTCAAACTCCATCTCTACTGAAAATACAAAAAATTAGCCAGACATGGTGGCATGTGCCTGTAATACCAGCTACTCGGGAGGCTGAGGTAGGAGAATCGCTTGAACCTGGGAGTTGGAGGTTGTAGTGGACCAAGATTACACCACTGCACTCCAGCCTGGGTGACAGAGTGAAACTCCATCTCAAAAAAAAAAAAAAAAAAAAAAAAAAAGGATGGGGGAGATGAAAAAGAGGGATTTAAGATCATATTTAAGGAGGAAGAGGAATTTAAGGACCCAAGCTAGGAGTATAATGAAAAGAAACAAAAGGACAGATGTATAGATGACTTAAAATTAAAAAAGCTTACTGGGATTGCAAAAGGTCATTTCTCAAATGCTTTCTTCATTTGGCTTCTGGAACATCACTCCCCGCTGGTTTTTCTCCTGCCTTAAAGGCTGCTCCTCTGACTATTTGTTGGATCTTCCTCTTCCTGACCTCTCACTGACCAAGTGCTGCAGGGTTCTGACCTCCAGTGATTGTTCCCTCCTGTCTATACTCACTTATACACGTTCTCTCCTGTCTATACTCACTCATACAATCTCATTACAGCTTTCGACATCGTCGGCGTGCTGACCACGTTCAGGCACATCCTAAATCAGAACACTTCTCGACATTTCCACCACCCCACCCTATTCACATTATTATTTCTCATGTAGACAATTCCATCTGTCTCTTAACTGGCCTTCCAGTTTCCACACTTTCTTCTCTTCTTCACCAGAAGCTGGTGTGTACTTTAAAAATGCAAACCAGACTATGCTACAAACCTGATCAAAACACTAAAGCGTCCCATCTCACTTAATACAATCCACACTTCCTGCCATTGCCTCCCTCTACAATTTACCTTCTCCTCCTCCTGCTTACACCGTTCTAGTCACACTGAGCAGAACATTGTTCCTTGAATGTGAAAACCCCAGTTTCACCTGTGTCTCTGCACTTGCTCTAGCGGAAGAACTCTTCATGTGGCTTGCTCCCTCACTTCACTTAGGTTTCTGCCCCATCCCCTGTCTTTATTTCCCATCCCAATAGGATCCTTTACCGTGCTTTATTTTTCTACATGGCATTTTATCTACTGTGTATCTCCTCCATCATAACGCATGCTCCATGAGGGTACTCTTTTCTGCCTTGTTTACCGCTATATCAGAAGCACCCAGAACAGCAACCCGTACCTAGTAGAAGCTTAGTTAAGTCTCTACTGAATAAAAGGAAGGAAAGATGAAATGGAATAAAGGAGAAAGGAATGGAGGGAGCAGACAAGTAATCCGAATTAGAACAGAAAGCCAGAGGGCTCCAAGAATATATCTTCAAGAAAAAACTAATTTACCTTTTAAAAAAAATCATATGATGATATGGTTAAATGACCTAAACTGTCTGAATTAGAAAGTGAAAACAGATTCCATTTTAAAAAATAGTGATTATAATACACTGCCACCCTTACCCCCGCTTCTCAGCTTTTCTGTTGTTTGTGGTAACACTTCTCTCTCAAGTGGCATTGATTTAATGATACAGAATTATCTCTACTTCTTTACAGGTGCAAACATACTACTTACACACTCATGATACTACGAATGCTGGTTAAATATTTTCCAGTAGACCTTGGATTACAAGCTCAAATACCGACAAGGGCTAGACAGGAAATGTAAATGAGTACAACGGGCCAGGTAAAGACGATGGTGAACTGAAGATGCGTGTTCAATCAAGGAGAAGGCTAATACTCCTGTAAACTGGTTGCCTATGGGAGAATATGCCAATTGTTATGGAGTCATCTGATTTAAGAAAAGCTAAAATCTGGACTTATATAAAATCTCCCAATGATTAAACACTATCAACTAATTAAAAAATAACATACTGTCGGCTGTGGTGGTTCACGCCTTTTAATTCCAGCCCTTTGAGGGGTGGAGGTGGGAGGACTGCTTGAGGCCAGGAGTTCAAGGCCAGCTGGGGCAACATCGTGAGACCCCTCCATCTCTACAAAAAAAACTTAAAAATTAGCTGGGCGTGGTGGTGCATACCTGTAATCGTAGCTGCTTGGTAGGCTGAGGTGGGAGGATCTCTTAAGTCCAGGAGATAAAGGTTACAGTGAGCTATGATCGTGTTACAGTGAGCTATGATCGTGTCACCGCACTCCAGCCTAGGAGACAGAACAAGACCCTAGCTCTATGAAAAAATTAAAAAAAAAAAATGTTATGTGAGCCCAATAAAATACCTCTATGGGCTGAACTTGCTGTAAGAGGCCTCGGTTTATAATCTCTGCTATAGACAAAGCTCAGACCACATTATAGCTAGCAAACATAAATGCAAATGCTACAAACCTTGACAAGTATAAATAACAGATCAAGAATAAAGGTTGAAGTATGTTATGTAAAGCATATACTGCAAAGTTTACCAACAGAAGAACTAAAACTAAGTATATTACTAGCAGAGAACGGTACAGTACAAGAAGTAAACAATACATTTCATAATTTTATAGATAAATTAACTGTTAATAAGTGACAAGTCGCAATCTAAAAATATATTTTAGCACTCATTCTGAGATAGAGAAATAAGCACCAGAACAAATAAAAACTGGATAGCGGGATAAGGAGTACAAGTAAGACTTTACCTTTGCATCCTACTTTTACTGTTTGAATTTCATTACAATGTCATATACTCCACAATCACATTTTAAGATTCAACATTTTTATCATTATGCACTTATAATTGCATAATTTAAAATTTTTTTAAGTTTAAATTCAAGGCTAAAAGAAAGTTTGGCAATTATGACTTTAATGTCATGAGGGAAAAAAAGCATCAAGACTCAATCATGTTTAATATAAGTATCTAATTTCACAACTCCTAATACAACATGAACTCATGAACTCAAAAGCATTATCTCTGCTTAGAAGACTACAAAAATTGTGCTTTAAAATTAATAAAGAGGCACCTGACCTTTGAGGTTCTGTAGACAAGAAAGGAGAAAAAAAAATCTTAGAAATCATATGAGTACATGCACCAAAGAATACAAAAAACACTGGTCTTCATTCTTAGGTTAGCCTCCAAAGGAATAATAGTAGCTAACATTTACTGAACATTTCCTATGTGCTAACTACCAAGCTAACAACGATCCCAGCAATTCAATGAGGTCAACGCTACTGCTTTCCAAACACCACAGATAAAACTGAACCTTAAAGAAGTTAGGTCATTTTCCCGGGACCACATGCAAGCAAGTGTCAAAGCAAAGGTACAAGGTTGGATCTGACATGAAATACGTTATTTTAACAACTATAACCACGCTGCCTTTCCTACCGTTGCAAGGTAATGGGATAAACTCCAAGTTAAACACCAGAAATTTCTCCTGTGGTCAGCTACTGGTAGGTCTGAACTTCCTTACCCTGTCCCATGCTTTGATAAGAGAAGACACGTCAAATTAACATCATTTATAATTTGGTCCAAATTTCACTTTATCTTGCACATATTGTTTGAAAAATTCCTTGACACAGAACTGTGAACATTCCCTAATCTCAGTAAAAATAAAGTTTCCTTTTCTGTCCTTTTAATGCTATTCCTTCTTTATTAGTTCTAAGAATCAGGAAAGTAACAACATATTCTTTCTCTGTCATGATTTCTGGACTCCAGACAGACTGGTAGCCAACACAATTGGAGGCAGAGAAACTCACTAGAGGCCTCTGCAATACTGCAGGTGTTCAGGGCTTCAGCATGTCTAAGTAAAAGTTATTTTTTTTAAAAAAAGAAGAAAAGTTGTTGGTTCACAGTAAGTAAGAGTGAGAGATGACTACCAGGATGTGAAGTACGGAAGAGGAAGGAAGTAGTCAAGAACATAGTTGGGGCATGCCATTTATAATTCTGTATACCTTCCTCCCACATGATAGGTATTTGAAGATTTGCTGAATTGATGATCTACTGAATTAAAGATTTGCTAGTGTGAGCATGGATAGGTTCTATAAATTAAGAGACATGGAAAACGAATGATATGAGCTTAAAAGCCCAGAATCTGAAAGAAAATACCTAAGACCACCAAGTCTTTAAAATAAAAACAGAAAACAAGGCTATTACTCAAAGTGTACTCTTCAGGAAGCTGATCTTGACTGACCTCACATGATCGATCATATGACACTAAATAAGGTGAGGAGAGCTGATAGGTCTCTTTTGAAATTCTTCATGGCTAGCTTCAACATGCTTGAGTATCATTTCACTGAAAACTTTTTAAATATATCTTTTAATATTTTATTTAAACACCTATATAGTATTTAGTATGTAATTTTTAAATTCTGAATTAAAAGCTTAGGATTTGTAAGAACAGCACAAAGAACTCCTTCCTTTACATCCTTCACCCAGATTTACCAAGTGTTAACATTTTGCTCCATTTCCTTTATCACTCTTTCTATTTTCCCTAAACTTTTTAAAAGTCACAGACACACCCTTTCACTCCTAAACACTTCAGGATATACTTCCTAAGAGCAAAGATATTTACTTACACAATCACAGAGCAAATTATAAAAATTAGGAAACTTAATACTGAAAAAAATACAATTACCTAATTTACAGACCTTGATTGTTGCCAATTCTCCCAATAACATCCTTTTTAGCAACTTTTTTCTGGTCCAGGATCTAATCTAATATCATATTATGCATTTTGTTTTCATGACTCTCTAATACATTAATCTAGAAGAGATAGTTTCTCAGCCTTTGTCTTTTATGACACGAACACATTTGTAAATTACAAGTCAGCTGTTTCACAGCACGATCCTCCATTGGGGTATGCCTGCTATTTATCCTCCTCAGTGCATCGCCCTGGGAAGTACGGCATATCAGCAAGTCCCATTACTAGCAATACTAAACTTGATCACTTGGGTATGGGGTTGTTTCTTCACTGTGATTAATAAATAATTTATGAGGAAATACTTTTAGACTATGTAAATATCCTATTCCTCATACAACATTCACTCCCTAGTTTTAGCTAGTGATGATTCTTGCCTGAATCAGTTATGGTGATATGTGCAAAATGATTTTTATAACTCTTTCATCCTTGCAAATTTACTAATTGACATTCTATGGTAAGCAGACGTTTTTCTTTACACCCTATATATTTACCTATTGAGTATGGATTCTTATTTAATTCAATAGGTTTATAATCCATGTCATTTTGATATATAGTAGCACCAGATACGTTAAGTGGGAGCTCCTTCAAGCTGACTCACATGTCCTTCTGACATATCCCCACCATTTGCCTGAGCACTTCTTGGCTTTCTGGCATAAGATGTTCCATTTTGTAATTTTCCCCGTACCACCCCCAGAATCAGTCATTTTTCTAAGTGCTGAGCCTTTTCAGAAGGAGGTGGTTTTTAGAAACCAATATCTGGGTCTCAGGATATGCTCATTGCTAATGACATACAACTGCTTCTAGGCCTTTTCAGCAAAAAGAGCTAGAAGATATATTTTTATCAGTTCTATTTTAAAAAATTAGATCCAACTTAAGAAAAACAATACATTTTCCACTACAGCATTTGGGCAGCACATATCTTACAGAAACATCCAAACAAAAAACTGTATGGTGAAATGCTCGTAATTATTGGCTAACTTTTTCTTTTAAAATTGGTACAAATTTTTGTTCTGTTACACAGGTTAGTCATGTAACTTTTTCAATTTTATGAAAACAAAGCACAAATAAAACTGTAATTTAACCACTTCTGATATATAAGTCAAAGCTAGAAGAAACTCTTTTCTGGTATAAAGAGGATTTAACAAAGACCAAGAATAATTAATATTTGAAAAATAATACAGAGGGCTTTAAGCCATTTTTTTCCTAAGATTATAAAATATACTAAAATTACCAAGTTGATCAGAGGAAAGAAATTAAATGAATTAATTTTAAAATACTAATTCCTTTGACTTCCTTCACCCCCAAATGTACTGGAATTTTCTAAGGATGTGAGAATCCTTGAAAAAAAACTACTCTACCATTTCCACTTAACACAAGTAGTTGGATCAATAATTTTGTGTGGAAAAGGAGAAAGTGGGCTATTGATACGGACCTATACAAATGCTTGTATGCTTGCACATGACTGCACATCTAATCTAGACAGGTTGATAATAAGCAAGTCAGTGGACAGAACACACGCTCAAAGTGGTGGTGGTGTTTGGTTTCCTAGATCTGTTCCTCAGGTTATTAAATTTTATCACAGACTTGCTTAAGTCATCGTTTACCTAACTAGCATTTATTAACTATCTACTTTATTTCCAGAGCTGAGCTAGGTGTTCCCTCCAAATATATCTCCTCTTTGGCCTTACCCGCAAGTCCTTCAATGTTTCTTTTTACTCACTCTGCCACCTCTTCTGCTTCACTCCACCTGTTCCCTACCCTCTGCAGACCTCACAGTACAGTACAACATTTCAGCCACCCTCTTGGCAGAATCCTCAGGGTATTTCTGCATGATGAGACTCAATGTTATGCTTTTTTATAAGAACACTAGTTCTTCAGGTACACCACTTTGTAAACTGCCAATATGGAAGGTTAGCTAAGAATTTCCCAGCAACATTAGATGTCTGAAGCTCTCACACCACTAATTATACTCTCCTATCTTTAATATCTCTTTCAGTCTATGGAAGTGCTCACGTATCTTGCATATAAAAAAAAAGAAGCTTCTAGAAGAAAAGCTTTTCTTCCCACTGCAATCTGGATGTTATCCTGGAACTTCTCCCTCTTCCTTGCGCAAACAAGTTATTAATTGATGGTTACTCTTCCCTGTGTTGTTGAATTATCCCTCATTCCAATTGCTTGTATGTCCTAACTCATCTCCTTGCCTCTAATCTCCCCTTCAAATCCTACCTTTTCCCACCTATCTCTCTACATACTGCTACCAGAATACTCTTTATAAAACCCAAAAGATATCACATTTCTCCCATGCTTAAATGACTTCTTAGTGTCTAAAAATTAAAACCCAAGTCTTCATCATAAAATAGCCATGTATTATCTATCTCACCCCGTCCACCTGCTATTACAGAAATCGTCATCCCCCTTGAGCCACCCACACTGTTTTGTAACATAAGCTCCAATCTTTATGAATGATTCATAAATCCCAGAACCCTCCAATCTTTATGAATGATACATAAATCCCAGATGCTGACTGTAAATGTCCTGTGCTTATACTGCTCCAACCTCTGGAGTCCTGAGTCTCCACTTCTGACTCTTATCTGGCAAGGTATAGCGAAACATCTCTTTCTCTTTTAAATGTTCTTCACCCACATGAGTAGAGCCCATCAGTCCTTCTACAAGAGCACACCACGTGTGTCTATCTCTATTACAGCATGTCACACTTTAATGTAATTAACTGTTAACATCTGTCTTCCACTCCAAACCGCGAGTTCCTTGAAGTCAATAGTTGCTTTAATCCATCACTATATTCTCTATGCCTATCACTCCTAATAGATGTTCAGTGAATACTGTTAAGTTAAATTAAAAAGCAGAATGCAAAAAAAATCTTTAATAAAAATAAAAAGCAAAATGCAAAGTGAGATGATAACATAAACCTGACTACTAAACATTCTTACCTGGTAACTAACTATTTTCTTTCCGTCGCTTCTAGTCTGAGGTAAGGTCAAAGGCCCAGATACCACCCAAACGTCTTCAAACCTTTCCGTCAGCTCTCGACAGTACATTTCTATTCTGAAAAACAAATTTTAAAAAGTATGATATTCTCACATATGTACACAAGACAGCAGCAAATCATATCAATCCCTACGCAAGATGCCAAGAAAAACTGCACTTGAGAAATCAACTTAAACAAGAATATGGCACAAAACATTATAAGCATATACACAATGATGTTCCCAGTTTGCTTACTGCACAGAAAAAACTTTAAAATCACACACACTAACAAAACTACAAGATATTTTTCTTCACATGCAGAGTACATTCTGGAATTCGAATTTCATGAACTTTAAACTTTTTTTAATGCCATAGTTCGCAATCAGCTTTCAAGAAGTATTTATCAATCCAACAAGATGATACACTTTATTCAACCACTCCTCTCGCAGAACAACTGGGCTTATGTTAACATTTCTTATATAATGCAACACTCTATTAATTCCTTAGGATAAATTTCAAGGACCAGAATTACTGAATGAATTTATTTTAAAGACTCGTCACTGTATGTAAAACTAACATTTTTAATAGGGTTATATCAATTTACTCCAAAGTCCAAATTACACTACAGCAGTTTCACAACAATCTTTATAACGCTGGGATTTATCATTTTAAAACTGTTTTTGTCAATGCACCAGATAAAAATGGCAAGTAATGTTTTGGTTTTTTTCCCTTTTTTTCTTTTTTTGAGACAGAGTCTCGCTCTGTTCCCAGGTTGGAGTGCAGCGGTGCAATCTCGGCTCACTGCAACCTCTGCCTCCCAGGTTCAAGTGATTCTCCTGCCCCAGCCTCCTGAGTAGCTGGGATTACAGGCACCTGAATGGCAAGTAATTTTAATATGTACTTTCTTACACTGCAGTTGGGAGAGATTTTTTTTTTTTTTTTGAGATGGAGTCTCACTCTGTCACCCAGGCTTGGCTCACTGCAACCTTCGTCTCCTCGGTTCAAGTAATTCTCCTGCCTCAGCCTCCCAAGTAGCTGGGATTACAGGCACACATTACCACACCCAGCTAATGTTTTTGGAATTTTTAGTAGAGACACGGTTTCGCCATGTTGCCCAGACTGGTCTCCAACTCCTGATCTCAAGCAATCTGCCCACCTCGGCCTCCCAAAGTGCTGGGATTACAGGCATGAGCCATTGCACCTAGCCCAGTCGGAAGAGATTTCTAAATGATAGCAATGCATGTCCTCATTCCTCAGTTTCTTATCTAAAAAGTAAAATCTAATTATTTTTATAGGCTGGTGTAAGTGCAATGGTGTTTACAACTAATTCTTCACAACCAGTTACATACTTCTTTGTTCCTTCACTACTCCTACTGCTTCACTTGACTGGCCTTAAAAATATACTTTTTAAACTATTTTTACAGCATATGTATATATATGCCCAATTACAAGGTAAAGTTTTCCTCCCAGAAATTTATCTCTTGGGAAAAGAAAATGTTAAATGCCTCCACAGGTATGTGACCAGCAAATCCAGAATATGGAAAGGAAACTCTAGGATGAAGAACCTAGATCCTCAAAAAAAAATTTGAATGGAAAAAAAAAAAAAAAAAAAAAAAGAAAGGAAAACCTACAGATAACACCAATTGAAGAGATGTATCAATCAAATTTATATGTCTATCTTGTTCGAATCCTGCTTCAAACCAACCAGCAACAACAAAAAATTAAAGACAACCATGGAAATGTGAGCACTGACTATGAAATTGGTAATAAAGAATTACTGTTAAATTCTTTAGGGGCATTAATAGTACTGTGGTTACATTTTAGTAGGTGAAACAAATGTGGCCATGACTGACAACTGCTGAAGTCTCTCTCTGGTGCAGGGTGCTCTCTTAATCATTTTAAATCACAAAGTACTATATGGGGAAAAACAATCGCCTGAAAGAACTTCAAACTGTTAGTTTTAGATGCATAAAGAGACCACCTAACAGTGCCAGAAAAATGTAGAAAGCCCAGATTTATAGTTAGGATCTATCAAAAACTGGTTAATAGTTATATTAAACTGTAACCCAACTTTTTTTAAGTTCAGGAACTTTTTTTTTTTTTTTTCAGACAGGGTCTTGCTCTGTTGTCTAGGCTGGAGGGCAGTGGCACAATCGCCACTCATTATTGCCTCAAGCTCCTGGGCTCAAGTGATCCTCCCCACCTCAGCCTCCTGAGTAGCTGAGATTAGAGGCATGGACCACCACACTTGGTTAGTTTTTTAAATTTTTAGTAGACAAGGTCTCACTATGTTCCAGGCTAGTCTCAAACTCCTGGCCTCAAGCAATCCTCCTGCCTTGGACTCTCAGTGTTGAGATTATAGACATGAACCACTGATCCTGTCCTAAAGTTCAGGAGCTCCTGAAATACAAAATTTTGTTGTTGTTGTTGCTGTTGTTGTTGTTTTGTTTTGAGACAGTCTTGCCCTGTCGCCCAGGCTGGAGTGCAGTGGTGCAATCTTGGCTCATTGCAACCTCCGCCTCACAGGTTCAAGTGATTCTCCTGCCTCAACCTCCTGAGTAGCTGAGATTGCAGACATACAACACCAAGCCCAGCTAATTTTTACATTTTTAGTAGAGATGGGTTTCACCATGTTGGCCAGGATGGTCTTGATCTCTTGATCTCAGGTGATCCACCCGCTTCAGCCTCCCAAAGTGCTGGGATTACACTGCGCCTAGCTAGCCAAAACTGTTTTTTTAAAAAAGCTAAAAAATATTGGAATACAAGAAAAAATAATAGTGTTCACTGAACACACTCAAAAAAGATGATGCCTCAATTAAGATTATTATTTTGAGTAATTTATTTCAAAACTTGGACTTTTGAACAGGGGCAACTATGATAAAAAAAAAGGCAGGCTATGTTTTGAAGTCTAATCTTCCACAGAAGATTGTACTCCCAAAACGTAACAAAGAAAACTGGCCCAAAGTACTGACCTTCAGAGGCTTAGCTTTTGAAAAACAAACACAGAAATAGCTATTAGGCAATCAGTACACTCTCCTGTCACTTATCTTCCATAGAATCATGTTTTTTAAACTCTCATCCCTCACCTGTTCCAATATCCAGAATTATTATCAAAATCCTGAGGCACAATATTAGAAAGGTAAAAGGTTTCAGCCATGGCTTTCTGTAAAGAAAGAAACATAGTAACGTGCACTGAAATGCTTTCTCCTTTACAAGATATTTTATTAAAAAGACATAGAAATATAGTTTCTTATTTATACATTAGTGCTAGGCAATTATTGACTACTTGTTTCAATAAACGAAAGCCGTAATTATTCTAGGACAGAAAGCTTTTACAATAATTATTCAAAATGAGGGCTATAAAGTAAGTAGTTAGGTAGGCTTAACTTTATCAATTATAAAATCCAAACCTATAATGTGAATTCTAAGAATTAAGTATTTCCAACACAAAGCTTACAAGTAAATTCTGGTTTTAAGCCTCTGGCAAAGAGTTTCTCAATAAAGATCAATTTTCACAAATGTTATTTTAGTATAATACAAATACACTAGTTCAAAAGTGGCAAAGAAAATGTTTTTCTGAATATCGGACCACTATGTATTCATTCACTTCACATATGTGACTCAAATATACAAGGCTCTCCCTCATTGCATTTTCTTTATTGATCTATACTAACTGCCAATGCTACAAGTACCTTCTCTTCAAGTAGTCGCTCTCAATCTTGGGTGTACACTGGAATATTGAAAATATTGATATTGATGCCTGGGTCTCATCCCTGAGACTTTCCGATTTTATAAGTATGAGGTTCAGGTCTGGGCATCAGATTTGTGAAAACTTCTGCAGGTGATTATAATGAGTGTCCAAGGTTGGAATTACTATCTTAATGACATAATCACCAATAGCGCACATAACAAATGTCAATGTCATAAAAGATACTCCTTCTCCTTTTTGGCAAGGAAATAATTTTAGATTAAAGAAGACTAAAGAAATATGTCAACTAAATGTAATGTGTGATTCACGATTGGATCAAAAAAGCTATAAAGGACATAATTAGGACAACGTGGGAAAGCTGACTAAATTGTATTTTAGATAATATTACTGCACAAATATATAAAAATGTATTAGTGTACACTTCTGGGTATGATACATACATTATATTCATATATACAAATATACCTATTCTTAGATGATGCATACTCCTGAGCAAACTATTTAGAAATATAACACGGGCCAGGCGCGCTGGCTCACGCCTGTAATCCAAGCACTTTGGAGGCCAAAGCGGGCGGATCACCTGAGGTCAGGAGTTCAAGACCAGCCTGACAACATGGTGAAACCCCGTCTTTAATTAATAAATAAATAAATAAAACATTATGTCAGCAACTGTCAATGGTTGCAGAATTTACATATGTATCTGTAAAGTAAATGCATCAGTGTATTTGTTGTACTATATTTTTACCTTTTCTATAAATTTCTACAAATTTAAAAATTTTTGAAAATAAATTAGCCAGGCATGGTGGCATATGCCTGTGGTCCTAGTTACTCAGGAAGCTGAGGCAAGAGGATCATATAAGCCTGAGTTAAAACACACAGCAAGCTATAATTTCACCACTGTACTCCAGCCTAGACATCAAAGCAAGACCATCTCTAATTACTAATTAAAAATAAGTAAGTGGCTGGACACAGTGGCTCACGCCTGTAATCCCAGCACTTTGGGAAGCCAAGGTGGGCGGATCACTTGAGGTCAGGGAGTTTGAGAGCAGCCTGGCCAAGATGGTGAAACCCTGTCTTCACTAAAAATACAAAAATTAGCTGAGCATGGTATTACAGGCACACCTGTAATCCCAGCTTCTCAGGAGGCTGAGGCATGAGAATCGCTTGAACCTGGGAGGTGGAGGTTGCAGTGAGCCAAGATTGTGCCACTGCATTCCAGCCTGGGTGACAGAGTGAGACTCCGTCTCAAAAAAAAAAAAAAAGGAAGTAGCTTCAGCTCCCAGTGGCTTTCCAGTTCCCTTCATACAGCACTTAGTTTTCCTCATTCAACCTGTTTAAAAATGTCTCCGCATGTGACTGAAAGAAGAGAAATAAAGTCAGGAAGAAAATTAAGAGTATGGAAATTCTCCAGCTTTAAGGTTTGGCTCCTAGGTTTTTCATCTCTAATTCCTGTTGTAGGCACATGATCAGCCCCATATTCCCATCCTTCCCCCAAAGTATGCCTACACTTGAAAATTTGTTATTTCCTGCTGGAGCCATGTGTCCTCGTGACCACCCACTTCCAACATAATCCTCGTTGAAGGCACTGAAGGTTGGAGGGATACTGGGATCTGGCTTAAATTTACAGTGCTTTCTGTCAGCATCACCTGAAGAAAAACACACAAAATGGGTACATTATCAGTAAACAAATATCCCTCAAGATTCTCTAAGCAAGGCAAGCTGGTTGCTACTGGCTGGCATCTCTCCAAGCGGCTAGTATTAGGGACTGCATGCATGTCTCAAGTTCCTGGGATAGTTCAGATACTTCATCTGAATTTAGAAAGTACTAGTCTAGGAAAGAATGCTTTTCATATAGTGTAGCTATCTCATATAATTTTGACTCTGGCCTTTCCAGTTAAAGAAGAACTCCTCTGAATTGCATTTAAGTAAAAAAAATCACCAAAATGCTAAACTACGTAAAAAGCTTGGCTACTAAATAAACTCTTATTTTTTTTAACAAGACACCCATGTATTGTATTTTGTAGAATTGCATTTGATAAGTTTGTGTGTTCTGAAATAATGGTATATATAGACACAAAACAATTTATTCCAGGCAGACACAGCCTTGGGAAGAGGAGTGTCTCTGATATCTTGCTTACTGCCTCTTAAGCCATGACAAAATAAACATTTAAGTTATGAGCTCCACCCAGAAATTGCTAAAACAGAATATTTGAGTACCACTTAGGAGAAAAGAAATCTCAGATTTTGTTTACTTTCTGACACCTCCAGAATGGCTTGCCGCAGAAAACGTTAGCCAATCCTAACACTAACTATTGCACTATCACGAGGTAAGATCTTCTTAAACTACAAAAATTATGAGAACAAATGAAGCATACTCAGACTGCTACTCGAAGAAGTGTAAAGTAGAGAGCAATGAAGTCACTGATTCCAAGGTGATTTCATTCAGCCAAGAAAAAATTACTATCAGATCCCAAAGTTCACAGTAAAGCATCAAAAATGTAGCTTTTTACAATCACTTTATACAGAATAATATAGAAAAATTATCATTAGTAAATTTCTTAGTGTCATTACCATTGGAATCATTTCCTTCTACACCTAGTTATCTTTGCCTGGTGCTCAATACCCTTGAAAAACTCTTTCTAAGAATTTCCAAAGGCCTAAGAAGATACCTTCCTTGAGAAAAGATGTAAATTTAATGCTGTAAGGTGTCTAGCAACATTACCAGTGGAGAACATATTAAACCAAGCTCAGGGATTAAGGTTCCCTGATCTCTACTCGATGCACAGGTTTGGGCTGTAAGTCTGCATGACAGCCAGTTTTTGACCTAACCTTCTCTGGAACACTTTTTATCTTCCTTTTGGCCTTTCTCTGCTCAGTGCCAAGACAACCTTCCCGTAGTACATGGGCAGGGAAGTTAGTTCTTTTTTTTTTTTTTTTTTGAGACGGAGTTTTGCTCTTGTTACCCAGGCTGGAGTGCAATAGTGCGATCTCGGCTCACCGCAACCTCCGCCTCCTGAATTCAGGCAATTCTCCTGCCTCAGCCTCCTGAGTAGCTGGGATTACAGGCACACGCCACCATGCCCAGCTAATTTTTTGTAGTTTTAGTAGAGACGGGGTTTCACCCTGTTGACCAGGATGGTCTCGATCTCTTGACCTTGTGATCCACCCGCCTCGGCCTCCCAAAGTGCTGGGATTACAGGCGTGAGCCACCGCGCCCGGCCGGAAGTTAGTTCTAGTTTCCTCTTTCCTGAGGGTGTCGTCCTTTAGAGTTCCAGGGTAACATGGGGAGGGGCTCCTACACTGCAGGACCTACAGAACAGCCTTCCTTGGATGAGCCTTAGGTCTTTTCTTCAATCCTCCTCACCCCATAATGTGGTTTTGGTTTGCCAGGACTGCGCTTACACCTTTTTGGAGTCTGGCTTTCTCCCACAAACGCTGGCCTGACAATTCACCACTATGCTGCTGGCTCTTCATTTTTCTTAAGTGATTTTTTTTTTTAAAGATACACTTTTAGTTGGGCACAGTGGCACATGCCTGTAATCCCCGCTACTCAGGAGGCTAAATTCAGGAGGGAGACTTGAACCCAGGTATTTAAGAGTAGCCTGGGCAACATATGCAAAACCCCATCACTAAAAAAAAAGTTAAAATATATATATATACTTTTTATATACTAACATTTTCAGTTTTCAGCAGGAAGAGTCTGTCTGAATAACTCAGTCCATCATTACTGAAAATAGGCCTTTTACATTAAAATCAAGTAAAACACAGGTATATTGCTTCCTATTTTCAAATTATATTAACTGGCTCTATTTTATCGCCTCAAAGGTACACAGCTCACAAGATTTATTATACAATATAAAATGCACAGCTTTTTTTATACACTTGATAAAGTTTTCACTTGCATCAGTTTCTCTGTAGCAGCAAGCACATTCCAAGCCTCCTGTTATTCCGCTGGTTGCTGTGCACTCTAGGATGGCACACACTTACTTTAACATCAGCATTTGCAGATGCATAGCCATAGCACACATTTTAAAGCAAAGGAGAGTATGTGCAACACACAGCAAATTAAAAAGCAAGTAATGAAAGGGAACAAAAACTACGACAAAAGGTAATATCCTTAACCTAAGAGCTTCTACAAATAAATTCAACCCCCTGCCTAAGCAATCTCCATTCACTCTTCAGTCCACTTCTTCAGAGAAGCCTTACTAATCAAAAGCAGGTTCTCCTGTTATAATGTCTCATCACACTTTTTTTTTGAGACACGGTCTCCCTCTGTTGCCTAGGCTGGAGTGTGATGCTATGATCTTGGCAACAGGGTTTCACCATGTTGGCCAGGCTGGTCTCAAACTCCAGAGCTGAAACGCCTCAGCCTCCCAAAGTACTGGGATTACAGGTGTGAACCACTGCTCCCAGCCACTTATCAAACTTTTTACTGTTCCTTAATTATACTATACTAACTTGCAATCACTTCCTTTGAAAAAATTATTATAACTATACATCCATAATTATCTGTTTAATAGGTCAACCCACTCTCCCAACTCAAAGTGTCATGGGAGTAGAGATCCTCTGGTCACACATATGTCCCCAAGGGTTGTCACAGTGACAGACACATAGCAGGCACGTAAATATTTGTTAAGGTAAAACTGAATGGTGCTCATTGCTACAATATTTATGACCTCCCAACTAGTGTGTCAAGATAATGGATATTTTCATCCTTGAGACAGCTGGAAAGGGTCTGGCTTTCTGGCTGCCAGGCAGAGTTGATTTAACCAGTAAGCCATTTAAATACAATTTTCTACACGTGCTATGATATGAAAAAGGTTGTGAATATTAATAATCACCACTGTTTCAAATTTGGAGACATCTTTTGTAAATACTGTTACTTCAATTTTTTCATATAGCCACCTACCCATTATCTTGCTTTTGGAAATATGTTCAAGAACCCATCGAGGCACCCGCTTTGCCTGGTCATAAGACAGAGCGTGATTAGTGTAACACCTTGTCTCTGTTCCAGTTAAAGGGAACCCAAATTGTTCCAAGACAGCCTTTTCCGCAGATCCTAAGAACGAGAAAAAAAAAAAAAGGGCAGAGACAAAGAAAAAAACAGCAACAATTAATGGCCCTTAAGAATGAAAAATTCCAAGGAAAAGGAGAACGGTGTGATTTACAAAGGACCGGCTCAGGAGTCCAACCAACCAGAACACCTCATTTTGCAATGACATGAGACAAAGAAAACAGTCGGCAAAGTACTGATTTGCCTATAATCAGTGGATAAAGTGCAGCCACTGCATTAGCTTCTGAATAAGAACTTGATTTTACTGGGCTTTCACATCAAATTTCCAAATCATCTCTAAAGCACTGACATGCGTCCCGTTGCAAGATAACAGTAAAACTGGTACTGTTTTTCCTAGTGGGAGACACCAAGCACACACTCAATAGTGAGTCAGTTTTGAGACAATCCTCCTCTGATGCCTCCTCAAATCCTCAACCTACCAGAGTAGTTCTCTTGCTAGATGCCAAGTATCCAAAGGAGCAAGTTAAATGAGCACGTCGGCAAAGTGCAAGAAATTAGCGCGTGTTAATTTTTTTTGGTCAAATATAGGGGACCCACTGCAACATGAGGATTTATACACTTTGAAGGGGTAACAGGTATGCTTCAACTGAACAACACGAAAGAAAGGCAGTTAGTTAATCTGCTAAAACGATGAGTTAATTTATTCCTTCATCCACACTTACTGAACGCCCATTATGTACCAGGAACTGTGCCGGTTAGATGATGGTGGCCAAAACAGACACAGCCTCCAGCCTTCCGGAGCCAGCAATCTTAGTGGAGGCCACAGACATTCAAACATAGATACCACGATGAATAATTTAGGGGAAGAAGGTGGGGGAGGAGGGTCCTGTGCAGAAAACGAAGATGCCCGGGGGAAGGAAAGACGTGAGGGAGGCAGGCGTGACGCGAGGTGGGGAGGGGAGGCCGAGCCGGGAGAATAAAAAGGTCGAAACCAAGCGCCGGGCTCGGGGCCCAGCCAACCGGGAAGGCTGCGCGTTAAGGTCGCCATTCATACCCCAGGTAAGAGTCGGAGCCCGAAACCTCGGCCAGGGCAGGGAGGGCGGGCCCACAGACTTACCATCTGGCTCCTTCCCTGCCAACGCTGCCTCAGCGCCCTGACTCCGGAAGAACTGCAGGGCCGCGAGCCCAGCTCCCGCAACGCCCACTACAGCCCCGGCCACGAAGCCACTCAGAAAACGTCGGGAGCCCCGGAGGCGGGAAGCGATATTCTTAGCAGCCATCTTGCTCGAGGTGGCGGCCTTTCACCACGGCGCATGCGTGCGCAGACACGCCCCCCAGCCCCCGCCAAGCTGAGGGCCTCGCGCGCCCCCTGGTGACACACCGGGGCGCCCTGGCGCACGCGCGCTTCATTCCCGGTGCACCGGACGATGGATGGGAGTGTGATGTTTTGAGGGCTTAGTGGTGTGCTGTATATAGTCTTGAGAAGAAAATGCTTTTAGTCCCATTTAATAGGTGAGTAAACACTTGCACATGATTGCACTGAGGTCTCCAGAGCCTATATTCCCACTCAGGTCTATTTATTTATTATTTATTTATTTATTTTATTTTTTTATTTTTATTTATTTATTTTTTTTGAGACGGAGTTTCGCTCTTGTTACCCAGGCTGGAGTGCAATGGCACGATCTCGGCTCACCGCAACCTCCGCCTCCTGGGTTCAGGCAATTCTCCTGCCTCAGCCTCCTGAGTAGCTGGGATTACAGGCACGCACCACCATGCCCAGCTGATTTTTTGTATTTTTAGTAGAGACGGGGTTTCACCATGTTGACCAGGATGGTCTCGATCTCTTGACCTCGTGATCCACCCGCCTCGGCCTCCCAAAGTGCTGGGATTACAGGCGTGAGCCACCGCGCCCGGCCTTATTTATTATTTATTTAGAGACAGGGTCTCTGTTACCCAGGCTGCGTAACAGTGGGATGATCATAGCTCACTGCGATCTCGAAATCCTGGGCTTAAGCCAGCCCCTCAGCCTCCTGAGTAGCTGGGACTACAGGCTTGTGCCACATTGCATGGCTAATTTTTTTTGGTGGGGGTCAGCAAGCAGTAGAGAAGGGGGTCTCCTTATGTTGCCCAGGCTGGTATCCAACTTCCGGCCTCAAGCAATCCTCCTGCCTCAGCCTCCCAAAGTGCTGTAATTGCAGGTGTGAGCCACTATGCCCAGCCTTCTCTTTTAAGTGAGAATAATGATACTTAGACCATAGCGTTCTTGTGTGGATTAAAGGAGATGACACATGCAAAATGTTTAGGGCAATACCGGGGCATGTCATTAAGTGCTCTATAAATGTTACAAATTTTTAAGTCATCTTTACTGTTTGTCGTGGTAGAATATAAAATCCAGATTGCTGAATGCCTCATGGCAAAGAAAGGATAGATGCATTTCATGGACTACCACTCACAAATGAGTGAGTCTTCATTTTGCAGCACCATCTCCAGCATTCTGTGTGGATGTACTTCTTAGCAGAACCTTCAAGTTTCCTATTTCTCAGGTCACTGGTAGGAGTATGTTTCATCTGATCCCACTGATGATTCACTGAGCAGGAGGCCTCTTCTAACAACCTACTCACGTGCACACATTATTTTGACAGCCTCAAATGGGAGGCTACCCCCTGCCAGGAATACCTCTTGTGAGGGACTCTGACTGGTTGTTACATCAACCAGAGCCCTTCCTAGGGAATTTGGATCTGGTACTCTCTCCGGGGAGCAAAGCTGTGACATGAAACCCTGGGACTGGGCCAGGCACAGTGGCTCACGCCTATAATGAATTCCACCACTTTGGGAGGCTGAGACTGGCAGATCACTTGAGGTCAGGAGTTTGAGACCAGCCTGGCCAACATGGTGAAACCCCGTCTTTACTAAAAATACAAAAATTAGCCGGTGTGGTGGCGGGCGCCTGTAATCCCAGCTACTTTGGAGGCTGAGGCAGAATTGCTTGAAGCCCAGGAGGCGGAGGTTGCAGTGAGCTGAGATCACACCACTGCACTCCAGTCTGGGCGATAAGAGTGAGACACTGTGTCAAAAGAAAGAAAAAGAGAAAGGGAGGGAAGGAGGAGAAAAAGCAAGCAGCTCTGGCACTGTCTACAGCCTTGTTTCCTGCTAAGTAGTCAAAGGAGCAGGTACATCTGGCCTTGCGCTGAGCAATAATGGAAGCAATACTGGACGCAGGTGAAGGCCTGTAATGCTGTGACCCCAGCTCCCAAGGCTCCCGAAGACCACATGTATCCTGCCTTTTGAAGGCTTAGCTAGCCATTTCCCCCAAGATCCTTTCAGTGAAACCCCCTTATCTGTCACCTGCAACCGAGTCCTGACAAATACAACGAGACAACACTGGTATCTGTAGGCTTCAAGGCTGCTTCAGCAGCTTTCCCCCGAATTTACTAAATACACAATCACTGAAGTACCGTATTTCTCAAAGCCCTTGTCAGTGCCAGACAGTGTTAAATACTAGAGAGATAAACGGTAGATGGCTTTTCCTAATCTAGATCCACTACTTCCAAACAGTGTAACCCCACATTTGGTCCCACTGGAAGGGCTGCCTGTCGCTAGGGAGGAAAACTCCCTCTGGGCCTGTTTGCCCACCTGTAAAATTGAAATTGGGCCAGTGATTTGTAAACTTTAATTAGGGTTCCCAGGTGTTCCTTAGGAAGGGGTGAGAGGGCAAGTGAAATGGCCCTTTAGCTGTCTTCTACTTGCTCATTCAGACAAGCCTGGTTTTATAAACCTGTGCCAAGTTTCTCTTGGTGAAAAAATTCCTTTGCTAAAGGCAAAGTTTGACCAGATGACTCCTAAGGTCCAACCTTTCCGCTTTTCCAGCTCCAAGATCCTGTGTCAAAAATGTCGGCCCTTTGCCCTCCTTCCTTGGGGGCACTCACTAATAAAAGGTGAACTTACTAAATGTGAAAGAGCAAAAACAACCAAATGTTGGGCAACTGGTCCCTCAATAAACCTTTCTTCAAAAGCTTCAAGCAGTTGCTTAATTCTCATAATAAAGGGTGAATTAAAAGGGCGTTTCGCCACTTAGGCGAATACGAGTTATGGACCAAAACAACTTGTTAAGCACAGAAAGCAGTGAGGTGATTTCTGGAGCCTTCCCGTTTTGTTAGTTAGGTATTAAAGACTCATTATTTTATTATTGGGGAACCATTTCATTCATTCAGTGAGATTAAGTCTGGATCTCTGAAACCTGGGACCTGGTTTGCTGATTCCAGGTTGGGGATAAGGACCCATATTTGATAGCTTAGCAAATGACTCCAGTACTCAGCAACATTTGGGAATGGCAGAGCTTGTCATCTGCAATAGTCCTGAATAAAACTTATTTTCAAGGTTTCTCTGCTCCACTTAAAACAATATTGCTCAGGGTGGTCTGTAAAGTATAGGTCTGGTTGCAAAGGACAGGGGAACAGGGGAGTGTCTTGGACATTTGGAAAATATGCTACCCTGCAGAAACTTACCCAAAATCCTGGAACAGTTCCTACAGGGGAATGGTCCCCATTCATAATAACCCCAACTAGACCCTGGACTTCTGAATGGCAGAAATGGAGACCCGTGGTGCTTAGCTCCAGCCCCACAGGACCATGGCAGGCTAGGCATTCGGCCATTAGCATCTGTTAATGTTACACACACACCAAACAGGAACTGACCTGAGTCAGCCCTACAAGCAGGGGAACACCATTTTATTTCCAATTCCCATGAAATTCCAGTCCCCTGCCACATAATTGAGAGAGACAAGGATTGTTTTATTATTTTATTTTCATATACAAAAAGATAAAACTTGAAATAGTTCTAGATTTTTCCTCCTATTGTTGGGGCGTGACTGCTTCTTCACACAGGGGGAAAAAACTACATTCACATCGGTTTATTTGAGGACCCAGTGCAGAGTTCAAGCAGCAAAACCCCAACTTGGCAGATCTAATTTCAAACTTGACACTCATTTCTAAAATTACCACAGTAAAAAGGAACAAAGATCCACTGCAAATGAATGAACTATGATACAATGTTCTTTCCAAAATGTTTTCATTTTGCAACTGTAATTACATGGATGTCTGCTTTAGGCCATTTTAGAGTGTGTGTGTGTGTGTGTATCTGTGTGTGTGTGTGTGTGTGTGTAATATATATATATATATATATAAATCAGCACACTTTTCAAATCCAGACAGGGTAACAGCAACAAGCTTAACTCTGTATATATATATTTTTTAAAACATGAACTTTAGTATAACTTTTGTTAATTCAGTAGTACAAGCTATTTCTGTTCTACAAAATTTTTATTTTATAGCTACAAGGGGTGAAAAGTGACCTACTACATTTACATCTCACATATCCTGGTATGCAAACAGTACTTATTGAATTTGAGCCAAAAACTAGAAGTCTTTAGTTTTAGCACTCGAAAGAGCTTCCTTGCTTCTACAGCCTTAAATCATATACTAGTCACATTTCCAGAGTTTGCAATTACTCATCATTTTAAACTGTGAGAAACAGGTGAACCCAAACTTTTAATTACAATTTTTATATACAAGTTAGGTAACACAGCTCAGTAAGACTTAGCTATCCATCCTAAGCCCGACACACACATCCTCCACTAGGTTAGACAAGTCTTAGGGTTTTCCTTCTTTCTCTTACAAATAATGTACAAATTTAGAAGTAGCTGGTAAAACTGATATATATATAAGATGGCAAATAAAAGGTGAAGTTTTCTGTTGGTTCCAAAACTGTTCCTGCAAATTTTGTACTCTGCTGTGTTCTTTAACTGTATGTGTGTTACATGCAGAAAGCTCTTTTCGTAAGAATTGACATCAAACTCGATGTAAGTTAAATTTACAGTACTGTATATTCAGATTCAAGGACAAATGTGGAAAAATATTAACAGGTGAAAAATTTGGCCTTTGACACTACCATTAAGATCATGTCAAGTTCATAAGCAGATTCTTTTGTACAGTTGAAAAATGGCATTGTTGTGGATTTGTGGTGTGGAACTGAAATCTAGAAATACGTTTCTACTCTGCGGTAACCCTCTCCCTCAATTCTGAAGTACCACTCAACTTTCTCTGCATTTTTACAGAATTAGAGAAAAAAAAGGAAAAAAGCCGCTGGCATTTTAAAAATTCCTTCCCTCACTGGCAGTCTTAACATTTTCAGATGAGGTCTCCCAAAGAATCTCTAATAATCACTTGCTTCCAGACGGCCTTTCATGATGACTTGGACACTTTTCAAATTAAAAGATGTTGCCTAATCTTTCCTACTCTCATCTCTGTCATTGTTGGTAAAATTTGGGTGATTGCATTTTTCCCTTATGGAGAAATTATTTGGCTAAACACACATTTAACTTGCGGCAGTGCTCTGAGAAAACCCCACTCGGGTTAAAGCACTTGCAGGGACTGAGGTCAACAGTCCACGGAATGGGGCAGAGACCAAACACTTAAGAGCACTGACTTGGGCCCCTCACTGGGAACACACTGACCCTGTGTCCCGTGGTCTGTGGACAGCAGGTCTGCAGGACAGCAGGACAGTCCAGGAAGGTAGCCCATGCTCGTATGGCTGAGTTACCACTTTTAATCTTGGTCTGCCATCTATGCCCCAGAGACAAAAATTCAGATGTGGTGACTGCTGGTTAATTAAACTTTTTGAACTGGTAAAAAAGGCTCTTTAAAAAATATATATATTTATTTAAAATACATCAAAATGACAAACAGCCATATCCCACAAGGCCTAATTTCACAGCAACATATGCTACAGACATCTTCCCAAAATGCACTATGGTGGATGGTGGGTTTTTTATCCTGCCATTTAAAGGAATGTTCTACATTTGAGCATTAGCGACTGGAAATGTGTTACAAAGAGCTTATCTTTGGAAGTAATTTGCGTGCAAGCCCAGCCAATTAAATCGCTTTGCCTATTCAGACACATGAGAATACTGAAAATGGCAGAATTCAAAGAGGAACAGAGGAAGCACCATTCAGACGGCACTCTAGACCCATCCCACCACAGTGCCATGACGAGCTTGCCAGAAGCCCTTTTCTCATTCCTTGGGAAGAGTTTTGCTTTAATACAAGTAAGTGCCCACGCTCAGCAGGGTTCCTGCATATGTACGTTAAAAGTCTGCAGTATCAAGAGGACCCAGATGGCGACACTGTTCAACATGAGGTCTGAGGTAACTGGTTCTTAAAATACCTGGATCACAGAAGCGCATCCAGAAATTAGAGCTGGGAAAAAGGAAAAAGGTGGAGGCTGGGGACTAGAAAAGACAAGTAGAAAAAAGCTTACAGCAGTTGCTTTTGTGGGAAAGACTGACAAACACAAAGGCACAGCAGAATTACATCCCAAGACACGTGGCTGGAGAGCAGAGACATGTTCTTTTTATGGGGAACAGATGGGGTTGGTTTCTGGGGTGCTACTAGATCTGCTGGAACTAAATTTATTCCAAGTATAAAAAGGGTACAGTGTAAACCTACACGCTTAACTAGAATGAATAAAAAACACAGCTGGTTTAAAATGACACATTAGGGATTCTCTTGATAAAACCATCCCTCCCGTCCAGTGCACCTCTGTCTGGAAGCAGCAGCCTGAAGCCAGCAGGCAGGGTCTGGGGGACAGGTCTTCAGCTGGGATGGGCCACTATGAATACGAGAAATTAACTTAATTATTCATAATATATCACCACCGAAAGTCCCACACAAATAACCATCCACTCTCTGCCGAACAATAAATAGGCTAAAATGAAGACCGCTTTCCATACTGTGGCAGTGATGCTGGACTTCCTAAGAAAAGCAGGAAAACTCTGGTGCTATTTGAAAGATGTCCTGCTGTTACTGGGGTTCTGAACTTCCTCTCTGGGCTCCTGGCTGATTGCACGGATGGTAGCAGCAAGCCAACCCAACCATTCTTACCTCCAAAAGAGCCCTGACCAGAAAGGACAAAAGGTGCCTGGCAGCTGTCCACTGAATTGGATCACTGCATCCACATACCGCCTCCCCTGGCTTTCTGAACAATTACTCAACTGGATAATTCTGTCCCCCACCCTAGATAATGTGACCTTAGATAATCCAGTTTGGTGGATTACTCAAACCACAGATTCCCATTTCCAAGTTTTTTTAGCTGAATCTTATTCACGTCCCATCCCACCCCAATCTGCACCCCTATACAATTTCTGTTCCCCCAAACACTCTCACATGACTATGTCCTACGGCAGGAGCTTAAAAACTAATTTTTGACCTCGGAACCCTTTGTTCAACAGAAATCTCAGGAGGAAGCACCAATGTAAAACACTGCTGGCCCTCTCTCCTCCCAATCCACAAGCTGAGCTGAAGTATCACTGTCCTATACAACCACAAGTGGAGTTTCAGCCAAAAAAGACCCGCAAATTGACTCTGGTCTGCCAGTGTATCACAGGAATCCGTATGAGCGCTGAGTGAAAGTTCCGCACCACTCATGCTCCAGTGTACGTTTCTCTTGAAAGGTAAAGCTCATCAGCTCCGATTACAAAATCATTCAAATTCACTAACTTTATAAAAATAATCTGTGGTATAAAACAATCTCCACATTGTGTAGAAGAAATCTGTCAGGTGATATAACTAAATATATATGTAGAACTATCGATTTTTTTAAAGTAAAGTTCAAGTGTTGTGTATCTATTATACAACCTATTCTTTTATTTACAATGCTAACATTCCGATGCGAACGTGACTAGCAGTCAGGGAATGAGCCCACACCCAACCAACAGAGAAGTTCCCAGGACTCAAGACAGAACTCATGCATCTGCAAGAAGACCCAACCTCACCTGCCTGAAAAACTAACTCGTGGGTCGTATTTTTCATAACTGTGAGCTCAAAAATGTAAACTTTGCAAGCGAATGTAATACTTTTCTATAGACGTCCAGCATAGCCCAGGTTTATATAACAGCCCACTGCATACACACAAAGAGCTGTGTGTACATTGCCTTAGTGTCCTGTGGTTGGTTTACAGTAGTTAATCAGAATTGCCTAGGCCCTAGACAATCCAGACACTGCCCTGGAGAAATGCAAGGCAGTGCAGGGCCCATCACCACACACTGGCATTTAGAGAATATGTGTTTCAACTGCTGAGGAAAAATCACTTCGGTTATCTCTATGAGCTGCCATAGGAGCAAATAAAGTATCACTGCTTTTGGCACTACAGGGATGGGGGAAGTACCACAATCAAAAAGTCTTGCTTCATTCATACCTGGAAGATACCATCATGAAAATGTAAAAACTTGGTAAAGATTTAAATCATGGTAAATTCTTTAAATTCAAATTCTCGTTCAAAGCAAAGTTTACAGTGGACCCAAAATAAACATAAAACATTCAAAGCGTCCCACTAGATAATTTGGACTTTTATTTGCTGACAGGCCTTTTGGACCCACCAATCGTTTAAAAAAATGTTATTGGGTCAACTGAATTAATTTCCAAGGGGGTGTTTTTCCTACAAAACTAAATCCTTATTTCAAAAAACTTTTCCAACCTTCTAAAGGTTTGGAATACATTCATAGGTAAGACTGCTGGTTACAAATCAACTACCCGGAATCTTACTTAAAGAACTATGCATATAACCCTGAATTCACTCAACATTTACAAATCTAACTAAGAAGATATACAGTTCACCAGCTGAATCACTGGGCCTGTTTATCTAAAATACTACTGTCAAGTGAGATTTAAACTCATCACTACTAGGTTGAACATGTTAGCTGTTGAGTATTTCATTAGTTTAGAATTTGCAAACAGCCACTAACTAAAAAGAATTCATATCACCCCAGTGAGAAGTAGAAAGACACCCTGTCCCCTTCTCTTTCTGACTCTTCACCCAGGATGGAGGGTAGACGAACAGATCTACGGAGCTTCTTACAAAGGTACAGTCTGATGCCCCTGAAATGGGAATCAGGTCTGGCCATCTCTCCAAAGGTGTGCCATCAAAAACTCAACAGGCTGAAATAACTGAGACTGAAAATCAAACTCCTGGAAACTGCTTTCCAATTAGTGTATTTTTCTAGTGAAATCAAGTTCTCGAGAATAATAACTAGCCGTCCAACTTCCAGTACCAATTCTAAAACCTTACGTATTTCTGCTTACTATATTATTTTAAAAACCAGCAAACCCTTGTGTTACCAATAGGTGCTGGGAACTTTACACTGCATACTAAAAAAGGCAAAATTCTACTTTCAAGAGGGCCATCCAATACTCGCACTTCAATGCAACAGCCACCTCCCCGTCCTCAAGGCTCAGAGCACAGGAGGCATGTGACAGGCCTTCTGAGCCACACACAGCACATGCAGAACATTCGATACAGAGCTGAGCTTCCTTCCACCAGGGAAAGACCCACACACACACAGCCCGAGCACACAGGGCACAGTAGCAGGACAGAGGAAACAAGAATGTGGCCAACTGAAGAGAAAAGTGACAGAGCCCAGCTGCAGGAAGAAGTGCTGTGCTGTCTAAGTTCTTTCGAGAGGGTCGGCCTAGCCTCTCAGGGTAATGGAAGAACTATCAGTGTGGCGTGGAGATGAGAGACCCTTCCTTTTGCTAAGAATAAGTGAGCAGAAGTCTCTATCCTCCTGAAGATGTTCAAGGCTGGAAGACGAACTCCTTGTTATGCAGAAACCCCCTCAAGTCCAGACAGGATGAATTCAGAGTCAGAATCAGCTGGCACGTGTGGGTATGCCCTCCCCAGGCAGGCCTAGTCCCACAGGCTCCTCTCCAGAGCAGACACGACAAGAGGGCCATGCTGGACAGGGCTAATGATGCTCAGCATCTTCCCTCACAGCCAGGTGTGACTTTCTCCCCAGGACAGCCCATTTGCAGCCCTTGTCCCCCGGGCAACTCATGCAAAGAGCTCCTGCCGAGGACCAACGGTCCCAGGAGAAAACCCAGCGTATGCCAGGCAGGATGCTGTGATGACTATGTCTGTGGCCTTCCCCAACGCCCCGTCGCTGAGAGTCCTCTGCAGGATACTGTAACACAACCGCCTCTGTCCTCACTTTCTTCCTCCTCCTGCTCATTGCTGGATTTCTCTAGCTAGGGATGACTTCTCAGTTATCATAGACACTTTCTTCCCCAAGGCCCATCCCTACAGCCAGGAGACTGCCTGGATGACAGCACACTAGAAAGGAAGCAGCAAGGATCCTTGGCTACTCTCTGCTAACTTGGTCCCCTCCCACCCTGCATGGAACAGCCCCTTCCACTGACAGGGAACATGATACCAGGCCCCATTTCCCCAGTCTTTCAGAGACTGAGGTCAAAAACAAAAAGAAAGCAATGATCTGAGCTCCCCAAAAGTGCATGTCACATGAAGTCTTTACGGAAAAGAGCACAGGCAGAGGCTCTATGACCCAGTAAACTCAAAAGCAGAGCTCCAGATGGCTCACTCCTCAAAGAACACACGACAGCGAACAAACATTTTACCTGGGGCAAAAGGCCCACCTGTGCTCCAAGAGCCATGCCCTGTAAGGAGATCCCCCACCTTCTTCTTGCCATCGGCAGTCAGATACACCACCTGATGGGTGCACCCTACATCACGCATGAGGGCAAGAGCAGCCTGAAGCCAAAGAACTGGCGTGGACCGCCCCTCCCCAGTCACACCAAACAGGGACCATCTCCTGACACACCATCTGATGGCAAGGCCCCATAGGGACACCACAGTGGCCGAGTGTAGGGTGGGCCTAGAGGGAGGCCACCCAGGGAAAAGGCATGCAGGCCTGACCTGTCTGTACCATGTCCTGACCACAAAGTCCCACACCAGAGCCATGGCTCAACCCCCGCTTGGCCAGGTCAAAACTTCTCACAAGAATCAAGCCGGCACACACAAGAAAAAACCCCCAGAGGAACCAAAACCAAACCGAGAGGCTGGGGTTTAGCGTTCAGGTAGTATCATGATCTGACTATTCCTGCAGTAGATTTGCTACATTTGTTAGTGGTTTGTTTCTTCTGAGGATGAAAAGTAAAGATGCCCGCAGTGCCTGAGGAGAAAGCTAAAGAAATTAGATATGGCACTTTTCAATCCATATTTAAAGCTTCTTAATGAAATAAATGGAAAAGAAAAGCAACTGCTGTAAGGCCTGTTTTGCCATTAAAAATTATTCCAAGGGAAGAAAAATACCACAGCACAAAATCAAACCATTTAAAAAAAAAAAAAAGACAACATAGCTTACCAGAACGCTGTTCCTATAACTACTTGGCCAGCCCACATTTTGACCCATGAAGCAAAAACTGAGCTCTGAGAGGGAAGCAAACGGGCCTCACACAGCCCCCTGTGCCCCAACACCCAGAGGAAAGGACCCGGGGCAGCAAGCCCCAGACACTGCACGGAGCACGGCAGGCAGATGACCGGGCATGTGCAGTGCCCCCAACACCATGGACTCCAAGACTGGCCAGGGCGAAGCCCTTCACTCCCAGACACGCTGCACTAGATGACTGACCCGAGTCACGGTGTGCTTCACAGAGGCGCCACACATCTCTTCCAACGTTGCTGCTAATTTGCCGAAGAAGTCAAATCTCAAGTAAAATCACCCCATGCAGGTCTAAGGGCCATCCTTCTACCAAGTTTAAGTGGAGTTACCTGTCATTCTGAACACTAACCGATCACATATATTACATGTGAGTTACATGTGAAGCTCCCAACAACCCAAGGTGGGGGGGCTTTTCAGTTCTCACCAGGTCAACCTCTCCCCATGGCCCCCACTTGCCTACCCTCATGATGAAGAGATGCACTATTTTTAAATAAAATGATCTAAAGAAACCATTAGGAAAAGCTTTCACAAACAAAACTGATGAATGCCCAGACCTGGCCCAGACAGCCCACCTACAGTTGATGGCAACTATTTACAAGAGGGCGTTATCAAACAAAAATGGTAGCACTTCCTAAAAGATGCAAACTTGTTTCTTTTTCTCTGTTTCTTTTAAACTTCCTTGTCATAAAAGCCAACTTACATTAAAATATACTTACTACAAGACAACACAACTAACAAAATATATAATAAACCTTACACAAGTAGAAAATTCTGAGGTATTTCTGGTTTGAGGTGATCTGTGGTCATGAAGTTTTAATTCTTTTACTTTTCAAAATTTAAACCTTGGAAGCCACATAGCAAAGCATGTGTATACGTGGATGTGTGTTTTGTTTAAAAAAAAAAAAAAAAAAAGCGTGTTTCATAAATTTAAAAAAAAAAATCAAATGTTGAAACAGCAGCATTAGGAACATTCACTGACTAGAGCAAGGTATGGCGTAACAGAAAAATTGTTTTTTAGGATATGTACCACTTTAAAGGGTCTGGAGAAAGTCTTGTCCACAAGCCACAGAAAGGGGACAGTAATGTCACCACCTGGGGTGGAACCAGAGCTGCAGGACTCTGGGGTCCCCAGAGAGACAGGCCTTGGCAGATTCCACCCAGGAATCCTCTTGCCCTGTCTGTGCAGGATGACCCCCTGTGGGCATTTCCCTGAACTGCTCCAAGAGGAAACAAAAGTATTTCAACTTTTCCTTCATCAAGGGTATTTACAGCATCGTGTCTCATGAAGAATGTATTCACTAAATTGTGATGATTCTACCCTCACCTAACTTTAAAATTAGGGCAGAAAAAGCAATGTTTCATCCTATGCCCAAGGCCAAGTTAGTGAAAAGAAAGTGGTCAGGGCCAGCAGGTAGGTCAGGGCTGCCCCAAGTCTCAGGCTTTCTCCAAACCCCGCTCTGACTGCTAACGCTCGGCCTCCACAAGGCCCTTCCCCTCGATTCCTGGTTACCTGAGAAGTAGCCTCCATAGCAAAGGACGCTGCTCCGAATGTGCCCGAGTCCAGTGTAGCTCTGTCCCAAACCCTACCCCAGCACCGTCCTCCCCTTCCAACTCCAGTCCAAACCATTCTCATCCCAGTTTTTTTCTCGGTCAGGACAACACCCGTTAGATCCGTGAAAGACGCATCTGCTGTTTCTTAAGCTCACTAAAACAAAATAAAAGGAGGGTAGGGAAGAGGGAGGGGAGGAGGGCAGAGGAAACTCCTCTTCTGAGGAAGGTTATGTTCTTATGTAACAGTCTTCAAAGGTTCCTCTAGGTAGAGTTTGCAGCATTAGGTTTCCTAAGACAGGAGATGGGTTTCTTTGTGTCACAGATTCTGAGACGATGAACAAAGAGAAAGCGGGAAAAATGAATCCCAAAGGACACGAGGTGGCTGAGGCTCTTCAGCAAGGCGCTGGTTCTGCATTCACAGCTCAGCACCTCAACGCCTGCTGACGTGTCCGCTGTTTGTGATACAGTAGAGCAATATGCTGGTAAAAACTGATCCAATCCAAAAAATAATATTAATAATAATAATTATAATAATTATAATAATAATAATAAAAAGTCAAGGTAAAATAGCAGCTGCATTTTATGTGTTTGTTGGTTTTATGAGATTTCCAAAACAAAACACAACTTTTTTTTCCTTTTTTCTTCAGATCCACTGAGTCTGGACAGACACTCACATCCTGGGCTTAGATGCTTGATTCTTTAGGGGGCAGGTCCACCTTGGTGACAGAGGTCACCAGGGAAACGAGCTAGTGCCGTTGACCGACCTCCGAATCAGGGACACCCGCTCCTCCACGCAGCCCGCGGACAAGCGAGCCTCTGCATCATGGTCCCAGCACTCCTCGATGGTCACACAGAGCTGGGCCAGGCCCTGAGCAGCAGAGGGGAGACAGGAAAGACACCTTTGTTAGGTCCCTTCAATGAGGAAATGCTTGGGGGACAGTAAACATGACGCTCCAAGGATCAGGCAGAGCCCACCAGCCCCAACCACAGCAGCAGGTCCACCAGCAGAGGCCTGGGGAAAACTTCAGGAATCAGCATGCCTGCCTTCATGGCAGTCATCTTCCTGGCCTACTGGCCACCCTCCATAGCCCTAGGAAAGGTTCATTGAACCTCAACATACATAGGAAGGAGAAGGAGACATCCAGGCCCCTACTGGGGCAGACATGGCTACTTGCCTGGAAGCAATTATATTCAAACAAAATCTTATTCAAAGCCCAAATCATACAAGGACCCAAAAGGTAGCAGTTCAGTCAAAGTAGGGATCTGGAGAAGGAGATCATCCCCCCTACCTTACTCCCCACAGCCCCTGGAACACATCCTTAGAGTCCAGGGAATGTAGCAGACTTTCTCTTTGCCCATTCCCACTTGATTTCAGCTTCCTGTTGCATGTGAAGGGTTCTCCCTTCTCCACCCCGCTGCAGAGTCGCCTGCACTCGGCCCCTTACCGGATGTTTCAACCAGTGATCCTTAATGGTGGGCCTCATCTTCTTGTGCACCACCACCTCCTGCAGCTCCTCCAATGAAGGGTGCTGGCCTATCTCTTCCTCAAAGGGCAGCATGTACTCATCCACAGGTCCTAGGAGTCAGAGAGAGCCTGGCAGGATCACTCCAAGGTCCCACTGCTCTCCATCCCCCAACCTAGGATGCCCAGGGCTGCCATCCTACTTACCATCTGCAGCCTTGCAGCGAGACACAAGCTCCCACAGCACCAGCCCCATGGCATACATGTCAATGCGCAGGAAGGCATCTCTCTGGAAGTTGATGGCTCCCTCAAGCACCTCAGGAGCCATGTACCGTCTTGTACCTACCTATGTGGGGACAGAGGAGGGCAGGGTTTACAGTGACTGGCCATACACACACAGCTGGGATATGGGGAGTTACATCCTCTGTGCACCAGATGGAAGCAAAACAGCAATTTGGACAGGTTATCAATGATGGCAAACCTTGATTCGCCACATTCACAGCAGTTACAAGAGATCACAGGATCATTTACACTTGGGTGATGATAATTTTTAAATACCATATCCTGGAGGTAATAGTAATCTAAAATAGAATTGTTACCAAATTAATACAAGGAACTACAGACGATGTGTATTTTGTTGAGGTTAAGACAAAAAAAAAAAAAAAAACAGGGAAGGAGAATACTTAAAAATAAATAACAGTGATTGTTTTAGGAATGATTTCCTAAATTGAATTTTTAGTTACTTTTCCCAGGTTCTTTCTTTGGATCCTTAGTACATTCCTTTCTGTTTTATCTCAAGAATTAAAACTAAAAAAGTGAGAGAAACATTAAGACTATGAGGACTAGTGGTCAAAACCCCAAGGGGAAATCTCTACGTTTCCCAGCTGACTGTTCTGGAGAAGCTATGCTACACCGCCCTCCTGGTCTTGGTTTCTCCACTGGTCAAACAAGAGCATTGTTCTGAGCTCAGACAGCTCTGAACACATGTAGTGACCCTCCTCCCTGCACCTCACCAGCTGAGCACAGAAGGGCAAAGTGTCTTCCCCGGGCCTGCCCCTCTCTTCCTGCCCTGTGAGGCTTGTTACCTGTCCGTGGGTATCCCCTGGAGGTTTCCCTGGCTCAAATCGAACAGCCAGGCCAAAGTCAGCCAGCACGGCTGTGAGGTCACTCTTCAGCAATACATTCTTGCTTTTAAAGTCCCTGTGGAGACAAGAGGGCAGAGATAAAGCTGAACTTCATGATCCAACTCCTTCCTTGGTTCCCAAGATACTAGAGTCTACGCCCTAGAGTCAGCCCCCAGACCATGTCATCCCACCCTACCTGGAGTGCAGAGGTGAAGCAGCATAGGCAGGCCGCTGCAGGAACCCACATGGGTGTGAGAATCCCTCCGTGCACCTCAGATGGAAGGCTTCCACCAGGGTTGACAAAGCAATACCTACCCTAATGGCCGGGCACACCTTGGCCCAGTCCCCACACTATCAAAGGCCAGCCCATGTATTTATTCTCAGAGCGGTTGTGGACAGGCACACTGGCCTGGAATGCAAGTTTTCTGAGAAGAATTTACAGTGTTTGGCATGTGAATAGAACAGGAATTTAGTATTAGCTTTCCTAGGATCCTGCAGAGGCCCCTTAGGGCCTTGAGCCCACCACCAAGGTGGGGTGGAACAGGGTGCTGTTGCTTGTACCCAGCTCCACCTCTAATAAGCAAAGCTACTTGTGCTGCTGCTCAATTTCCCCAGTGGCCGCCTCAGCCTTGTGAGGATTCGACTGAGTAGTAAGTGCAAATTCTTAGGGCCACACCTGGCATACTTGCTAGGTACTTCTGTTAAGTTGAGCCACACAGTGGAGACAACATCAACCTTCTGGCCTACAAAAACTGCCCTTTCATACAGTCAACCTTCTATGTCATTACTGTTATTACCATCAGGGATCCTTCAGCTTGGAATGCTGGAATTTGAGGTTCATTCCTCTCCCTCACAGTCACAGAACCAGACTCAACTAGCTACAGGACCTTGGCTAAGTCATTCAACTTCTCTGTACTACTGTTCCTTCATCTGCAAGTCACAGCTGAGAAATATAGTACCTGTCTCAATGGTTGGTAATGAAGGTTAAATGAATTGATATTTCTCAACTACTTACAGCGCTGCCTGCCACTTAGTAAGCATGACAGTGATAAGCTCATCCAGAGTTTCTTAAAGTATGGTTGAGGACCCCAGAAGAGCTCTGACACTGTTCCAAAGGAATCTATAAAGTCAAAATTATTTTCATTTATTTGCTTTTTTAAGGCTCATTCTCTTAGGAGTATAAAGAGTTTTCCAGAGGCTACATGAGATGTGATGTCATCACTCTGACAGCTAATAGGATGTGTGGATGTGCTCGAATACAGCAAGTATCAATAGACATAATCCACTTATACAAAAGTCCTTTTAAGAGTATACAGGGGTCCTAAACTAGAAAATTTGAGAACTACTGAGCCAACTCTCCAACCAAAGTAATGGAATCAGCACTTCATGTGGCCATTAGAGGGCACCAAAAACCAGCTTGGGAGGCCATGCCATCCCCAGGACACAGGGGGAAGGCTAGGTTTGTGCCCAGCTGCCTTGGACAGCGGCAAGCAGAATTAAGTAAGTGTAGGGAGTTAAGACATCCCCAGACACTGCTCTCGCTCCCACAAACCCTCCCTACAGCTCTGGGCCAAGTGCAGGAAAGGCACCTGCTGACTCAGGTACCTGTGGGCAATAGATGGCTTGTGGCCCTCGCCACGGCACCAGGGCACGTCCTCATGCAGGTATGACAGGCCTCGTGACATCGTCTCTGCTACGTGACACAGTTCATTCCATGTGATGATGTTCCCCTTGAGGTAATCTGTGAGGGAGCCCTGAGAGAAGACAGCACAGGACTTGAGCAAGGACTCTGGGTACAGGACAGGACCCAGACCAGCCGTGGCAGAGAAGTCTCAGTGGGCCAATGGCTCGGCTGCCTTCCTGGGAGGCTACTACAATTGACATGGAAGACAGATGAGGCCAGGAGGCGAGGAGGGCTAGGGGCTGGGAATCATGCAGTCACTACTCTTATCAGTAAGAACTTATCCCAGGGTGAGAGGTTCCTATCACAGGGGCACCTATGTCCACACCTATGGCAGGGGGAACCTCATCACAGACAGTGCTAATGGGGTCGTGGACACCACCACAGGGCAGGGGTCTTATGGAGAGCCACCAAGGGGACCTTCCATCTCCTCTCAGAGTCCATTCTGATGCATGTGGCTCACCTTGTCATGGAAGGCCGTGATGAGCCACAGCTCTACTTCAAGGTTGGAGCCTCGCTTCTCGGCAGCAATGAACTGTAGCAGGTTCTCGTGCTTCATGCCAGGTGTGCTGAAGATCTCCCGTTCACTCTGCCACGACTTCTTGTCCTGAGGCCGGGGGCGAGGGGTTGCGGGGACAGGTGGCTGGCTTAGCCCTGCTACAGCCACACTGCCCTGCAGCAGAAAAGCCATTCCCTACTCCCCAACCCCCAGCCTGACCAGGAGAAGACCGGTATTAAGTTAGGCCCCAGAGCATTAAGCCAACAGTGACCCCAAGATCACTTAAGGTAAGGCTAGCACTTCGATTTACAAATCAAAGGTCCACAGATAAGGAGTGACACAGTATCACCCAACAAATGACAGGCAGAGCCAGACCTGGTGTCCAGGGCCTCTGGAAAGAACTGCTATCAAAAACAAAACCCTAGAAACCGGGGTAAATCATGGTTTTGCAAAGCCCTACCCTAGTCCTATGATAAAATCCCACAGTTGCATGAAACCCACAGACCAGCCAAATGTAACATGAGTAACTACGCCCAGTAAGGCTCACTTTTCTCTCATACCACAACATATTCGGGGTTTGGATTGCCCCAGGGCAGGAGACGCTCCAGTTCAAGCTACAGTGGAGGTAGAGGACCTGGATGGAGCCCCTCACTCACTCACCTGAAGCGGAAAGATCTTGACAGCCACAAAGTCGTTCATGAGCTGGGCCTTCCAGACACAGCCAAAGCGCCCCCGAGCCTTGATCTCCAGCAGCTGCAGTGGCTTCAGGCCCACCAGAGGGGATGGAGGTGGAGGCCCAGGGTCCTGGGGGAGAGCAAGGCTTAATAAGGTCTGGCCTGTCCTCCCCACCTCTACCCTGCCCTGCCCCAAGCCAGCACTGTCTCACCTCATGGATGTCCACGTGGCCGTAGGGGGGCTTACGATGCCGGTACATCCAGAAAGCCAGCAGGACGATGAGGGAAAGGCCCCCGACGGGCAGCAGTGAGTAGGCCAGCACCGTTAGCAAGGTGGGCGCTGTCGAGGGTGGCTCGTAGGTGACTAGGGGACACACGGAGCCCTGTGTCAAACAGCCCGCCCACCCTCACACCTGCAGAGCCAGACTACAGGGCCCTTTAGCCACTCCCCACCCAACTGAGGAGCCAAGAGCTCCAAGCCAGAGAGGCCCAGGTCAGCCGACTCAGGGCCCCCCTTCCCACTGCCCCCTCACCTTCCGGGCCCCCAGCCTCTGGCAAATGAGTGAAGCGCTCGTTGCAGAAGTTGCCTTCACAGCAGCAGAAGTACACCTGGGGGTTCTCCTCAGTGGCCACACACTCCTGCCTGGAGGCACAGAATTTTCCATACACCCCTCACCTGGGGGATGCAAGACTCCCCCAGGTCTGCCCGGCCCACCCCTCCTCACAGACAGAGCATCTTGTGGGCAACATCAGAGGGGCAGTGTGAACTCACCTCCCCTATGGGAGACCCAAAGCCAAGGAGAACAGCCAGGGGTTGACACTCACCGAGACCTGTCCTCAAGGCTGGGGCAGGACAAACAGGGTATGGAAGGGCGTGGGGCCCTGGCTACCAGCTCAAGAGCCCCTTTCTGGTCCTTCGTCTCCTGCTCAGCACATCCTGAGACCCAAACGGCCCAGCGGGCAGCGTAAGTGCAGGTGGGCCCAAGACGAAAGGAGGGGGAAGCGCGAGGTACCTATCGTAGCAGTTGAAGTCGTCCAGCCAGCAGCCCTTCTTCACCAGCTCGATGGTGCCGGAGCTGTTGCGCCAAGAGGCGTAACAGTGCAGCCGCTTGTCCTGCTCGCCCTCGCAGTGCTCCAGGCCACTCTGGTTGGTGCGCTCCAGCTCCCAGTTGGCGTTGTAGTAGATGCACTCCCGTGTCTCAGCCTCCCCACGCCCAGAGCCTGTGCCCCAGAGAAAAGAGAACCACTGAGCATGCCCCTGGGACCACCACACAAACCCCCGGGTGCCACGCTACCCTGAGGGAGGGAGACTAGGCGGTGGATTGGGTTCACCAACACCCCTACACTAGCCCCGGGATGTGGACCACCCATCCATCCAACACCTCTTAATTTATGTGTGCCAGCCAGCACCAGCCCCCGTCTCATTCTGCAGCCCATCACAGCTGCCCCTAGGCCTAAGCAAAAGGGAGGAGGCAGGAAACCAAATGCCACAGAAGGATGGATAACCAGCTGGAGAGACAGAGGCCAGATGCACAGAAAGGGCACCAACACCTGAGGCTCCTGGGAGGGGGTGAGCGTTACTTCCCGGCGGCAGCAGAAACTGATAAAGGGGTCTTTAAAACCCCAGTGCATGTCGGAATCACTGTATGTTGGAGGTGTGGGGGAGGGGAGCAGTGTTTATTCAAATACATATTGCCGGGCCCAATCCAGAACCATCTCAAAAGGAATGGGGGCAGAATATGTGCTTTTAACCACCCTGTCTGTCTCAGGAGATTGTGATACAGATCTCAGGGACCACCTGGGAAAATGCAAAAGGGAGCTGCTTCCGGCTGCTCCTGTCTCTGTCCCCTTCTCACCACAGTCTTCCAGGGAATCCATGCCAGTGGGTCCTCCACAACTCCCCACCCATACTGAATGGGAAGCAAGGACCCTCTACGCGTCCTTTCCAAACCCAACAACCACACCTGGTACGCGGCAGGCTGGCGAACATAAGGAATGAGGCCTGCATGTGCAGGGTAAGCCTCCCAGAGTCACCAAGTGGAATATGTGCCTCAGGCAGAGAAGGGCTAGCTGGTGGCCTAACCTACAATCACAGATCATTCTCCTGCTGGGCTCCTGGTGACCCCAGGGCACTCCCCATCACTGCTGAACCCCTTCCACCTGCTGCAGGAAGTGCCATCCAGGTGGACAGCCACTTCAACCCCCACCTGCCCATTCAAACACTTTCCTTCAAACTTGGTTTCGAACATTCCCCAAGTCCATCTTCCTCACCATCCCCTATGAAACAACCTCCAGTCCCCACCCCAACCTACCCTACGACCCCCAGGAACCACATAGCCCTGAGATGGGAAAGAGTACGGAGATGCCAAAGGAGGTTCAGCTCTGTCTGAGAGCTCTGCCATCACCCCTTTACAGGCCGCCCACAATAGAGGGAGGTGATGATGTTTACAACCTCACTGCCAGAACCCCATACAGACACCCGACAGGGAACCAGCACTGAGCATGCAGCCACCCTGTCCACACTTCTTGGGCCCACTGTAAGCCAGTGACCTGGCAACACCCCTGGTTGGTCTTCTCCTACCACTATTTCTGTCCCAGGAAGGACAGAGGGGTCAGGGTCAATCCCACCAGCCAGCCAGCCCACCGGCAGCCAAGGGCCCTACTTCACCATCAGCCTGAAAGGCCGACTGCAGTGGCAAGAACACGGATCCTGCCCTGACCCTGGGGGAGGACAAAGTACCTGAACACTAGCGTAGCCCAAGGACATCCTCACTCTCCTCTCTGCCCGCACTGGTGGCCTTCATGGGGAAAGAGCATGATTTCCCAGTGTACGCCCCAGGGAGAAGGACACTGACTGGCTGTCAGGTGAAAGCAGCCCCCCGACCAGAACGGCCATTATTCTGTCAAACCCAGCCCGTTTTGGCATCTCCCTGCAGTGACAGGATTCTTCTTCCAGCTGCAGGAGCAAGCAACTAATCTCAAGGATCCAGGTAGCACCCAAGGTCCGAAATATCACCCAATCAGAATGGTAGTGCCCGGCCACAGTTCTGGTCATCCTGCACCGCACGGCCTAGGCTCTGACACTTGTGAAAGGAAAACACATGGCCTCCTGACCAGCCAGTCAGTGGGACTCAGCCTCTTCCAAAGAAAGGGCCTCAGGGTCCACAGAGAGGCTTAAAAAGATACACTCTGGCTTCCCCAGCCAGGCCCTTCACCAAGCATATGGCTTTAAGCTTTAGGGGGAGAACCCAAGAGGGTGGGGTGGAGGTAGCAAACCAAAGGCGGAGCGAGCACACCAGGGCCAGGTCTGAGGCTTGCACCTATGATGCCCCTGTCTGCCTGTACCAGCATCCAATGGCGGGGTTTTTCGAAGCACCCTGTCCAGAGGCCACAGGGCCTCCACTCCCCAGGCTGGGCCTCACTGCATCCTTGGCAGCAGTTCTAGAAGGGTCCGTGGAGGCCTGAGACTTGTGGGGCCAGCCATGAAACTGCACTGCAGACAGGGGAGCTAGGCACTCCCCTGCCTTCCCCTCACTGCAGCCACACCACAATGTCACACCCTCCACGGAGCTGGGTACTCCCCTACCCTCCCCTCACTGCAGCCACACCACAATGTCACAC
>NW_022436944.1:57624012-57673538 GCF_009761245.1 Sapajus apella | reverse complement strand
CCACGGAGCTGGGCACTCCCCTACCCTCCCCTCACTGCAGCCACACCACAATGTCACACCCTCCACGGAGCTGGGCTTCTAGGCCTAGAGTAAGTTGTAAGTTGCCAGCTCCGTCTGTAAGGTTCCCCACCTTCCTCTGGATTTCAGCTCTTCCCTCTCCCCTGAGACCAGGCAAGCTCTCTACTTCCACTGGCCCTTGTGCTTCCCTATCACCTAACTTAACCACCCTTGACTAATGGCCTGTTGTTGCTTAAAGAAACATTTCAGACATCCAAAAAGTGTACCATAACCAAAAAGCATAACATAACCAAAAATTATCTCCAAGAGGAAATAACACAATGAACACTTGCACGATAAATAAAACATTATACATGTACTCGACAACTGCTTTCTAAATGTCAGGCTTTCTCCACAAGACTGGAATGCTGACCAAGGCAGGACCTTTGCCGTCCTGAGTGGCAGAATCATTCCAAACAGATCACGAATGGATGGACAGACAGATGGACAGAGGGTGTAGGTATCAGGGCTAGAGCTAGATTTCGAAAGGAGGGACAACAAGGAGGGATGGCCTCTGCCTGCAACCCAGGTCCTAGGTCCTCAAAGAGTTTCCATCTCCATTCAGACAAGCAAGGAGCCCCTGTGCTGAGCCGGGAGTCCAAACAAGGGAGGCTAACAAACAGAGTAGCCTCCTCTCTCCAAGCCGGTAAGTCAGAGACTACCATGGGCAGGATCCAAGTGAAGAGGCTGGGAGTTCCAAATCTTGAAGGACCTGGGTTCAAGATGTCACCTGGGCCACGCACAGTGGCTCACGCCTGTAATCCCAGCACTTCGGGAGGCCGAGGTGGGCAGATCACCTGAGGACAGGAGTTCAAGACCAGCCTCGCCAATGTAGTGAAACCTGGTCTCTACTAAAAATATAAAAATGAGCCAGGTGTGGTGGCAGGTGCCTGTAATCCCAGCTACTCAGGAGGCTGAGACAGGAGAACCGTCTGAACACAGGAGGCAGAGGTTGCAGTGAGCCGAGATCATGCCATTGCACTCCAGTCTGGGCGACAAAAGCAAGACCGCATCGCAAAAAAAAAAAAAAAAAAAGATGTCACCTGACCACCATCTGACCAGATCCTCCTACACGCAACCCCGAGAAAAATGGCAGCCGTGAGCCGGCCAGACTTCAAGTCCTACTCCAATACTTCACAGTTACGTGTGACCCTACGCAAGCTACCTAACCAATCTGTGAAAGGGGTAATGACAGTACCTACCTCCTAGGGTAGCTGCAGGAACTAAATGAGTTAATGCACTTTAAGAGTGGTTAGAACAAGGCCTGGCACACTTGGCTATTACATTAGAGCCACACCTGCCCCCTAGTGCCTATGACAATTCCTCATATCACAAGTCCCCAGTATGACCCCTAGCCCATCAAGTCACGCCATGCCTACAAGAGCTTTGTGTTCAGAGCCCTATGTGACATTCCATGCCCTCCCTCCCCACAGGGCTCTGCTGCCAGCTGGAGACCCGGGGCCTCCTCCATTCCTCTCTCTTTCCCAAACTCTGCTTCTTTACACACTCAGCTGTTAATAGCTCCTGACAATACTTCAACCACAGGCCACCTCCTCCTTTTAACAGATACAGATTTCCGCCCACACCAAGGAAGCCAGGGCATCCACACACAGGAGGCTCCCCCTGACCCCCAGCCCACTCGCCTAAGGGGGGCTGGAAGGAGGGGAAGCCATGCTCCCAAGACACGGGTGCTTGCGGTATCCCCATAGGCCTGCTGCCTCATAGCCCTGAGGTGAGTGAGCATGCCCCCCAAACACCAGGACAAGGAGCTTGCTGCATCCCTGAGTCACAGCCATGCCAACTGCTGACCTCCAAAGGAAGCTGGTATACAAGTGGCAGTGTGCCCGAGGGGCAGTCCCTATGCTCCAAGGGGCCTAACCCCAGTGGAAAGAAAAGTACCCAGTGCTCCCCAAACCTTCCCTCCTGGCAGGACGCCACTCCCAGATACACACACACACGCAGTGCATGCACACACACAGTACGTGTAGACTGCACTCAGAACCAACATTCCTGGTAGCAGAACCTAAACTGGCTAGTTGTGATGCTCGAAGACAGGCATCAGGAGGTCAAACGCCGGGGAGTTCACTTTCCTGTGAAGCAGTTTAGTCTAGCTGGCCTTGGACACACCCACTGTGTCCTGGGGAGAAAAGCGGAAAATCTCACCAGGGTCCTATCTGTGAGAGGCTCAAAGCCTCTCAAATGAGGAGAGAAAGGAGAGGAGACGCTTCAGAGGTGCAGTGTCCATGCCCACCTCCCCTGGAGTCTCTGAGCGCTACACTTGGGTGTCCCCAGTCCAGCCAATATCTCCTAGAGGAACTGTGACCTCAGCGGCCAGCAGAACCACTGCACAGTTAGCTCCTGGAAGCCCCTTGGCAGCTGCCTACCCCAGGGAGCAGGTGCCCAGCCCTACCCTTGTGGGCACTGTAGTGGTGAGAAGGAGTGCCACTCACCACTACATCTGCTTAGGTCTGCTTCTGCCAGCACTGAGGCAAACCCTCCCAGAAGCCTCCATGCCCAAGAGGAAGACAAGTAAGAATGTCTCAGGAGGGCCAGTGTTCTCCCTCTGGTGTCCAGCCTTCACATCTGCCCAGAGAGGAGAGGCAGCTCTCCCCGTAGACAGCACCCCTCGAAAGGCAGCCCTGAGTCTGCTCAGCCACCTTTGTTGCCCTAGGAGGTCCCTCCCTAAGACCCAAGGAAGGCCAAGAGCAGTGACTCTTCCATGTTATGATTCCACACCCCCCAGTTCCACACAGCAGCATCTGCACCACCTCCCCAGGACCAGAGTAAGGCCAGGCAGGGTATACAGATGGAAAGAATCTGAAGAGAGTGGAGGGGCCAGGGAGGAAGGCTAGAGTGTATGACAGACACAGACCCTGACACACACACACGTGTATGCATGTGGTGGAATGGCACATACAGTAGGGGAGGGAAAAACCCAAAACATTCCAACATTGTGTCTTTGCATTTGCCTGAGAGAATAAATGACTGCTTGTTTCTAGCAGCTGAAAACAATCTCTAACACATTTGCTTTTTCTCCTTCATCCATGTATTTGGAAGCCATCCAGGTTGATCCACATTTATTTAACACTTACACAGCTCACACTACATCCCAGGCCCTATACTAAGCATTCTGCAAATAATAAGTTATTTAATCCTCACGATAACCCTAAGGAGGTCCTCATTTTATAAAAACTGAGGCACCAAGAGACTTCCCCAAGTCATTTATTAAGAGTTAAAATCGGGTTTCAAACCCAGGCAGCCTGTCTCTGGAGGGTATGTTCTTTACATACTGCTGCCTCTCCTGCAGCTCTAAAGCGCGTTGATTTCAGAAGCAGTTCATTATGTAACCTCGCATAACTAAGTACCCACTCACCTACTAGACTCTTATTTATGTTTGTTGATCTAACCAAAGCGCTCATGAATTCTTTCTTTACATTTCTGTGTGTGCGCTCATGTGTGAGCATTTCTTCGCTAGGTCATAGGGTCTGAACATCATCAACTGACTGAATACTGTTAAACTGTTCTCCAGAACGGATGTGCCAATCTAAGTTCCCAACAGAAGACAGCCCCCACCTGGGGTTTACCTGGTGAGTATGAAATGGTACGCAATTTTGATCTGTATTTCCCTGATTACTTGTGGGCCTGATCACCTTCTCGTGATTAACACTTCCTTCTAAGAACTGCCTGTGTGTGCCTTTTCCCATTTTTCTACTGGACGGTTTTCCTTTCAGTTGCAGGAATCATTTTACATATTCTTGGTAATAAAACTTTTTTACTGCATAGTAACCCTCTTTATTTGTAATGCTCTGTCAAATAGTCCATTTTATCTAATGCTAACATAGCTTTATGACATTTCATGTGGTTAATATTTGGGAAAACTCTCTTTTCCAACTTGAATCTTTCTCTTTTCCCTCTCCCTAATTCAATCTAACACTGTCTTTTAATTAGAGTTCAGTCCCATTACATTTATGATTACTGGGTATGTTTAAATTTGATTTTTCTCTACTGCTACCTCTGTTTAAATTATATTTTAAATTTTCCTATTTTAGTCATTTTTGAAGTTATACATCTCATTCCTATTCCATTGCAAGCTAGGCCTATAAACTTTAATGTGTACATTTACACTAAAAGCCTAAATCAACATCTCTACCATCCCTCATTGGAACTTAAATATTTTAAACTCTAACGACTCTTCCAACGTACATCTAATTTAACATATTGCTTATGTTCAGTATTTAACGTCGTTGTTCTTACGACCCAGCTCCCAAATCAGACATGTTTTGTGTCTGCATTTTCTAAGTGTCCATACAGTCATCAGCTTGCCTGCTCATTCATCTCTCCCTGTAACTCTGTCCTTTCTGAGATCACTGTGCTTACTGGGGGGGAAAAAAAAAAATTCAGTAGCAATCTCTTGGCAGAGGAGCCTTTGTTGCTTTTCTCAAAATATTTTGTCTTTCTTCCTGAATGGCAATTTAGATGAACATAAAATTTTAGATTGATGAGTTATTTTATGTCAGCTCTCTGAAAATATTATTCCATTATTTTCTAGCTTCCACTACTGTTGCTGAAAAGTCTCCTATTAATTTGACTTTGTAGATATTCTGTTTTTCTCTCTGGCTGCTTTCTCTCTTTGCAGTTTCAGTACAAAATATGTGTCTAAGTATACATTTAAATGTATACTACTTGGAGTTCACTATGACTTTAGTCTTCTCTTTACAGTTTCACTTCAAGGTATACATCTAAGTATGTATTTAAATTTAAACTGCTTAGGGTTCACTATGCCTTTAGAGTCTAATGATTTGTGTTTTTTGTCAATTCTGACAAATTCTTGGCTATTATCAGCTTGAATATTACACCTTCATATTCAATGATTCTGAAATTCCTATTACAAGCGTATTAGACCTTCTCATTCTGTCCAGTCTCTTAACCCTCCTTTCTATTTTCCAATTCTGTGTCTAAACACCATTACAGATAATTCCTGAAGGTCAACTTGCAATTCACTAATCCTCTCCTTAGCTATGTCTAATCTGTTGTTTAGTTCTTCTACTCAATTTATAAATTCAATTATTCTATTTTTTCATTTCTAGAAGTTCTATTTTTTTAAAAAAGCCTTCCTGGTCAATTTTGGTACTTCTATGCTTTGGCATACTTCCAAATCTCTCTCAGAATTCTGTAATTTAACTTCTTGAAAGTCTGCTTCTGTCATTTGTTATTTCTGACTTTACTCATGGTACTGTTTCCTCATGTGGCTTTAGAATTTTGAATACTGAGCTTATTTTCAGTGGAGCCTTTTCTGTTGGAATACTTTGAGGCCAAGTTTAAAGGGGCAACCCTTCAAAGGTAACGTATTTTTGGCTTATGCCAAACTCCCTAGCACATCAACTATTTGGAACCACTTTAATTTCTCAACTTAGTTTACCAGAGAACAGGATGGTATAAACTCCAAACTCATGTGAGCACAGGCCTATGGTTCCTCAGGAGAAACTACCCCCACCCCAACCCTCACCTGGTCCCAGACAATTCCATTATTTAGTCTCTTTTTCAAGAAAGAATGTTTCTTCTAGCCCACATTTTCATTGAAGGTATAACCCAACAGAAACCTGAGGCCATGCAAAGGCCTCAGTCTCAATTCCACATCTTGTCTCCTATTGTCCATACTGCTACTAAACCCATACCTCTAAATTATAAAGACAGGCAAAGTCCCCAGAGAATCAGCAGTTTCAGCTAGTGAAGGCATACAGGTCTAGTTTCCAGGCCCTTCATGCTTTTCCCTTACTTCTTATACATGCAGCTATATATGTGCATTTTAAAAGGGTGTTTCTTATAATTTTTCTGTTTATTATACTTTTTCCAGCATTTCTGTATACTTTGCATGAGTATTTTCTACTGTTTTGTTCACTACAAATGCCAGAAATGTAAGTCCAGGAGCACCTTCCAAGGTGACAGGAGGAGCTCCATCTGCCTTCAGAAGTCCCACCTAGGAACGAGGAACCAAGCCAGGTCACCTCAAGTCACTTCCAACTTGGACTTTGTAAACAAGGCCCTGGCACCATCCTCCCACAGCTCTGAAATACACGCCTTTTCCAGGACCCATCATTCCTGGAGAACACTGGAAGGAGAACGTCCGGGTGAAGGTCAAGGATTATACACAAACATTTTCTTTTGCTGCCTCCTGTGGTCCCACTAAACCCACAGTAAAGCATTTTACGGCATAAACCTGTAAGAACAAAGAGAACAGAAGAGAACTACAGAAATGACATTTCAAAGCTGGAAAGCATTATGAACACAAATGGTAACTGATCACACAGACTCCTAAGCTTGTTCTGGATAAAGCAGAAAAGCAATGTAACTTCCTCACAGAACCCTTCGAAACTCAGGAATTTGTGGCACCAGATGCCTCTGAAGGAATGGGGTAAAGGTGAGTCTAAAGACAGAAGAGTTAGTTGGTAAGGTGCAGTCACATCCTCAGATCCCACCACCACTCATGATGGTTGCCCCTCCGCAACCCAGCAGAGATTATGTTTATTTTCTAAAGAAAATTAAACAGAGAGTCTCTTCGACAAAGAGGAGCAGGCAAATCTGAGGACACAGGTATCACACTGAAACAAGGGATATACAGAAAAATACACCAAATACAGAAACCCTAGTTCTCATCTCCCACGACTTCCAGGATGTTAGCATCCAGGCCTGCCCCCTCCAGACAGAAAACAGAAGATATTTCTCAGGGGAATCCAACTAATTTCCCCAAACAGCCCAATCACATCACTCTAGATTAAGCCAACTCCACCCACAAATTCAGAGTTTTTAATCAGTATTCAGGTCCATCTTTAAATATTTTTACATCGGGCCAGGCATGGTGGCTCATGACCATAATCCTAGCACTTTGGGAGGCTAAGGAGGGCAGACTGCTTGAGTTCAGGAGTTCGAGACCAGCCTGGGCAACATGGGGAGACCTCATCTCTACCAAAAATACAAAAAATTATCCAGGTGTGGTGGTTTGCACCTGTGGTCCCAGTTACTTCAAAGGCTGAGATGGGAAGATCACTTAAGCCAGAGTGGGTGGGGGGCAGAGGTTGCAGTGAGCTGAGATCGTGCCACTGCACTCCAGCCTGGGTGACAGAGCAAGAACCTGTCTTTAAAATAATAATTTTTACATCATATGTTTATTAGAAATATTAGCTGCATTTATCTCATCTGGTCTGTGTTCCCTTTATTGTTTTCTTCTCAACTGAAGAATTCTCTATTATTCCATGTCTCCTTTTTTTTGGACACAGAGTCTTACTGTCACCTAGGCTGGAATGCAGTGACTCAATCACAGCTCACTGCAGCCTCAAACTCTTGAGCTCAAACAAGCCTCCTACCTCAGCCTCCCAAGTAGCTGGGGCTTACAGGTGCATGCCACCACATCTGGCTAATTTTTTTTTTTTTTTGGAGAGATGGGGGTCTCACTATTGTCTCAAACTCTGGGATCCAGTAATCCTCCCCACTTGGCCTCCCAAAATGCTGGGATTACAGGCATGAGCCACTGCACTCGGCCTGTCTGTCTCCTTTGTTAGCTTGAAAGTTATAATCTACCCTTTGGTTACCCTAGAGATGATAGCATGCCTTATCAAAATTTAGTATTACTTGGTAGTTCTACTCTCTTCCTGCACATTGTAAGAACCTTTAGAACAATGTAAATTCTTTTCCACCCCGCTCTCACATATAGCATTGTTGCCATGCATTTTGTTTTTGTGGTATTTCAAACTCAGTAACACATTTTCACAATAAATGCCTGAAAATTTATTATTTTCATTGCTCTTCATTCCTCACTTCATTTCTGACCTTCCATCTGGATTTATCTTCCTTCAGTCTGAAGAACAACACATTCCTTGACATGTTCATTCTTTTTTAAGAAGTTTTGTTTTGGCCGGGTGCAGTGGCTCAAGCCTGTAATCCCAGCACTTTGGGAGGCCGAGGCGGGTGGATCACGAGGTCAAGAGATCGAGACCATCCTGGTCAACATGGTGAAACCCCGTCTCTACTAAAAATACAAAACATTTAGCTGGGCATGGTGGCGCGTGCCTGTAATCCCAGCTACTCAGGAGGCTGAGGCAGGAGAATTGCCTGAACCCAGGAGGCGGAGGTTGTGGTGAGCCGAGATCGCGCCATTGCACTCCAGCCTGGGTAACAAGAGAAAACCCCATCTAAAAAAAAAAAAAAAAAAAGTTTTGTTTTAAAATTGACACATAACTGTACGTATTTATGGTGTACAAAATGTTTTAATACATGTATACATTGCATAATGATCAAATCAGGGTAATTAGCAAATGTATCACCACTTATCATTTCTTTGTGGTAAGAACATTCAAAATCCTCTCTTCTGGCTATTTGAAATATACCATACCTTCTTGCTAACTACAGTCGCCGTAGTGACAGTGCAACAGACCAGAACTTATTCCTAAATTTTAAGTGTAACTTTGTACGCTTTGACCACCTTCTCCCCATCTGACCTCCCACCTGCCTCTGGTAACCATTATTCTACCCTCTATTTCTTTTTTTTTTTTTTGGGACGGAGTTTCGCTCTTGTTACCCAGGCTGGAGTGCAATGGCACAATCTCGGCTCACCGCAACCTCCGCCTCCTGGGTTCAGGCAATTCTCCTGCCTCAACCTCCTGAGTAGCTGGGATTACAGGCACGCACCACCATGCCCAGCTAATTTTTTGTATTTTTAGTAGAGGCGGGGTTTCACTATGTTGACCAGGATGGTCTCGATCTCTTGACCTCGTGATCCACCCGCCTCGGCCTCCCAAAGTGCTGGGATTACAGGCTTGAGCCACCGCGCCCGGCCTTCTACCCTCTATTTCTATGAGAGCTACCTTTGTAGATTCCACATATGAGTGAGATCATGTGGTATCTGTCTTTCTGTGTCTGGCTTATTTCAGTTAACATGATGACATCTTCATTCTGGAAAGATAGTTTCACTTGATACAGAATTTTAGGTTGACAACTATGTCTTTCAGCACTTAAGCTATCATTCTATTGTCTTCTGGATTACACTGTTTCTACTGAGAAGTCAGCTCTCAGTAAAACTATAGATAGTAATGCCTTTTTTTCTCTAGCTGCTTTCAACATTCTCTCTGTCTTTGCTTTCCAGAATTTTTCCTGTGATGGAAATAGATGTGGATTTTTAAATTTTACTATCTTACCTGAGATTTACAGGATTTCTTGAATCTGTGGCTTTATGTCTTTCATTCATTTTAGAAAGTTCTCAGCTCTTATCTTTTCTGCCTCATTCTCTCTCCTTTACTTCTGTGGCTGTGATTTCATGAATCTTAAACCTACTCACTTCATCTTCTATGTATTTCTCTTTATTCTGTATTATCCATCTTTCTGCCTGTCCATGGTTCAGTTTATATTTTCTTCTGATCTATCATCCAATTCACTAATTCTCTATCCAGTTTCACCTAACCCCCGATAAAATTATTCACTGATTGATTAATTTCTGTTATTATGCAGAACAATTCTTTAACAGATTTTTTGGTTTATAGTTTTCAGCTATCCCCTGAAATTCCCACTCTCATTTGCTTGGCCACAGTGAACACTATTTTTAAACATGTATATGGCAACTCCAATGTGGAGGTCACCCAGGTTGGCTTCAACTGTGATGTTTCTGCTGGCTGTTTACTTAAAATTACCAGCCAGTCATTGTATTTGCAAAATTGTAAAGCTAACTTGAGGCCTAGGATGATATAAATCCTCCAGAAAGAATTAACATTTCTAAAGGTACCATTAATCCCAGAATATATATTTTTTAATTTTTTTGTTTTTGAGATGAGTTCTTAACACATTGTCCAGGCTAGTCTTGAACTCCTGAGCTCAACTGATCCGTCTGGCCTCAGTCTCCCAAGTAGCTGGGATTATAGGTGTGCACCACCACACCCAGTGTCCCAGAATATTTCAATCTAAGGGTCGGTCACATATAGGTCTGCCTCATTTCTATATCTTTGGGATATCAAGCCCAACGAAGTGATTGACTCTGCCCACCCTTTACTTAGAACTCCAATTCCTATCTTCCCAGCCCCACAAAGCTATCAAATGCAATGGTCAATGTCTCAGTTGCCCCTCTGACTAAAAACAGACCCAGTTACCAAAATCATCACCCAAGGCCTCTGTTCTCATGCATACTGGCCTGGTACGTCTTCAGTATCTTCTTAACTATATAATGCCTTCAACCAAAGAAGTTTTATTTTTTCCAGTTTCTCCAGTTACCATCAGAAAGGGATTTGATCCTGATTACCAGAAAAGGGCATCTCCCTAACTACTTTTTAACCCAGCTTTTAGACATATTTTCAGGATCATAGCATGCCCAAAGGCAAGGGAACCTGCACACATACACAGAAATTAAGCCCACCAGTGCAGATAAGATTGCCCATTGAAAGTGTTAAGCAAGAACAACAGAAACACCATGGCAAAGCCCTGAAAACAGTAACTTCCATTCCAAAATGTCACTCAAGAGGAAAAGAGAATTCACTTTCAACCAAACTGTATTGTTTCAGACAGTAATAGGCTGAACTGAATCCCACCAAAATTCATAGGTTGAGGCCCTAACCCCCAATGTGACTACCGGGTTGGTGCAAATGTAACTGCAGGTTTTGCCATTAATATATTTACAGATAGGGCCTTTAAGGAGGTAATTAAGGCTAAACGAGGTCATAATGGTGGGCCTTCAGTCCAACAGCACTGGTATCTTTGTAAAAAGAGACACCTGGAGTGGATATACACAGCGAAAAGGACATAGCGAGAAGGCTACCATATGCCAGCCAAGGACAGAGCAATCACTGGAAACCAATCCTGCCAGCACCTTCATCTTTAACTTCCAGCCTCTAGAACTGTAAGAAAACACACTTCTGTTGTTTAAGCCACCCAGTCTATGGTATTCCATTATGGCAACCTGAGCAGACTAAGACACAAATAGTGCACATCAAACATAATATGTGGGAAAGCTGATTGGAGTATCATCTGTACTAGAAACAGTTCCATAAACTTGAGTGTCATCTAAATCCATTAGCAGGGCCTGACAAGTGGACTTACATAAAGAATCCCAATATAACAGTAAAGAGTAGCCAGCAAGCTGCAGAACAAGACTGGGAAGCAAGGGCTTTGGAGAACAAATCATCCCAAACTGTTGTCCCTACATCTTCTGCCAATTGTGGCAGAGCGTTATACAGGAAACAAGGCATACACTCAGCCAGGAACAAAAACTCACCAGAGCTCCTTCTGTCATGAAAAGTTTCTCACTAGACTCTACAATAGTTTTTCTACAGGTTTCTCCAATATCCCCACCATCATTATCACCACATATGAAATCAGTTTTGTCACACTCAGATTTTGCCAAATGCACTCGGCTTGCCAGTGGTGCCCTGTTATCAAGAGCTCTTCAGCAATCTTCGGCAAGTGCCTTAGTCTCTTCAGAGGCTGCAGGCAGCATGGAGCATCGTAAGTGAACACACATAAACACACATATGCACTTCCATCCCAAACCCAGACCAGCACAACCTGGCTAGTCCGCTGATACCTCCCTCATGAGCACACTACCCAGGAGACTCAGGCACAAGGTCTGCAGACACAGGCCCAAGAAGCTGTCTCCAGGTCTCCTCACAATTAAGCCAGTGGAAGTGAGCCCTTTCCCTGTCCGGGCACCCTTCATAAAGCCAGGCTATTTCCAATCTCTGTAATCTAGCATTTCACAGAACCAATTGACATATCACCCAGCTTCTACCCCCACTGCCATCACTTCGGTAGCCTCAATCAATAAATAAATCAAATCATTTTTCAGATCTACTAAAACTAATATACATGTCTTATGACCCAGAAATTATTTTTTTCATTTATCCTTGAGAAACAGTCCACATACATTCTATACAATCACAAAGCCCATCAATAAGAACTAGATAAAATGTAGTCTATATTTTTAAACTTTAGAATATCATATAGTTATTTAAAAGATCCATATGTATCAGAAAGCTTGCCAAAACAAATCTCTGAGTTAAAAAAGCCATGACATGCAATATAAAGTCACAAACACGGTGAGGAAAAGATGGACACAAGGCAGTTTATACTATAAGGTTCTATTCATATGAACCACAGAAACAGAAAAAACTACTTTACGCTGTTAGAAGTCAGAATAGTAGTTAACCATAGCAATGTGAGTAGAGACTGAAATGGAACCAAACAGGGCTTGCTGGGGATGGGGGGGCTGGAAAATTTCAGATTCTTGACTTGGATGCTGACTACACTGGTGTATTCAGTTTGTGAAAATGCTTCTCAGCTGTCACTTACGGTAATTACTTGTACATTTTTCTGTATATATTTTATACTTAAATGCTTGAATACCATTCTAGGTGGAAAAAAGCCTCTATTTCTATAAGTACTTCTCTAGATGCACACACAAGTGAAAATGTCTGGAAGAATATACCTCAACCTTAAAATGATTACCTTTGGAGATGGCCTCGGGTGGGGAACAGAGGTGATAACGGAGACCCCGCTTTTATCTGTAACATCTAAATTTCTGCAATATAATGTAGGTATATTACTTGTTTAAAAATTAAGAAAATTTTTAAAAATGAGAAAATTAGGGCTAAAGTGACCTCTACTCCCCCAACTCTGCCCCAGGGTGGCTGACCTCTCAGTGATGGGAGGTTTGGATGCAGCTTTTCAGGGTAGGGGAGACGCGGCTGCATTGCCTGCGCTCTCCTTCTCCTCCTCCTCCCACGCTGACTTGCAGGTCTCACCCTCAGGCAAGGAACTAGCCGGGTGGGAAGAGAAACCAGAATTCATCTCTCTAACCCTTCTGCTCCTCTAGCTTCTAAGCCCCAGAGTTCCTTGGCTGTCGGAGTGGAACTGAAATAGTCACAGAGGAACACATGCAAAGAGCATGAGCTTGCCTCACGAAACACCTCAGCTCCAAGCCAGAAGGAGCCTTGATTCACTATGTCCCCAGCACACAGAGAAGCTGGACCTCTTATATGAGCCCCAAGGGCTCCCCTCTAACCCAACATCAAACTTCAGTGAGAAGGAAATCCCCAAAAAGTGCATGAAATAAGAGTTCTTAAACCATGGTTGCCAGCCCAGGCTAGGAAAACTCATGCGTGCTTTCTCAAACAACGGACACATCATAACCCAGTTGGAGGTGGAGAGGGAGGAGGGCTGTCAATGACACTGGACATTCATTACAAGGCATTGTCCTCATACCTGAAAACACTGTGCACCACTGCACAAGCCAGAAGGAAAAAACATCCTGGCACCAACACTCCAGAGAGCCAGCTTCCAAGTCAGTCTCCTGTTTTAATTGGTTCAGGTCTGGGAGGCCACAGGGACCCCTCCCTCTCCTCAGACGGACAGATAACAGCTGGTCTGGTCCCATCCTCTGAAATGTTCAGGCACAAACCTGGGAAGCAGCCTCCTCCATTCTCCAGCCAAGGGCTTGGGTTTCCAACCAGCCTTCCTTTTCCTTCTCCAGAACTAATTTTAGCCTCCTTGGTTGTCAGAGTGGAACTGAAATAGTCGGCAGAGGAACACATGCAAAGAGCATGAGCTTGCCTCATGAACACCTCAGCTCCAGCCCAGAAACTGGTCAGGGAGAAGCCCCATTGTCCAGCAGGTCAGACCCCTCCAGAAAACATTCCCCTGGGAAGAGGGCCTCACATTTGCCCAGTGGAGCAGGCTTCCTTTCCACACCCGCTTCCAGAGGTCATGTGTCCATGAATGAAAACACCCAGTTGGAGCTGCCAGTCCCGGAAAGAATCTGAAAAAGGCACATGCATGTGTACAGCAAGCCTAGAATAACCAGGGGAAAGCATGGGGCTCTCCGAAGGCGGGAAGCCATTATTGGTCCTGGGCCAGGAGGAGGCATGGCTGACGCCTAACAATCCCAGCCTGCTTTATCCACTGATTTCCAGTACCTACCATTGTCTTAGTCAGAGACATCACTGACCAACATAACGAAGAGTCAGAAGAAGGCGGCAGCATTTCCACCACCAGAAAACCTGGGCATCCAGGAACGGTATCCCCAGGACCACAAGGAAGAAGCACCTCTAGGGCTAGGATGGAACGGTAAGTCTGGTGGAGAATGAGAGACCAAAGAAGGAAGCCCAGAACAAGGGGGTGGGTGTCTGTTTTGGAACACAAAGTTGATGACAGAATAGGAGGGAAGGAAGAGAAAGAATTCTGACAAGGAAATAAAGTCCTCTTTGTAAAGACCCCGAAAACAGATGGAAGTAGGAAGTCTAAACCCCAGCAAGCACTTCACATACCAGTGATGTGGAGCACTTGGAAACCCGGGCTTTGAAAAATGCCTCCTCCACCTTAACAGCCCAGTTTGTAATCACTTCCCAGTACAGCAAACTGTGTCTCACGGAGTTCAAGATGAGAGACATAGTCCCACAGAAAGCGCTCCCTAGCCAAGCTCAGACCAGGCCAAGGGAGGAGTAGAAAATAAACATGGGGGCAGCCACAGGGGGCTGCCAGCCTGCCAAGCCCAACTGAGAGGCCTCCACAGATATCAACCGCTCCACCGGCACCTCCAGTGCTGGCCGCCGGTCTAAGCAGCGCTGCCCACACCCTCCCCAGGTCCACAGGAGGAACGGGGGCCCTGCCCTCAGATTCCCATCTGGCCACCACACCCTGAGGAGAGGGGAGAGACTTGCACCCATACCTTTGGGGAGAGGCTGCCCACCTGCCCTGGTGTCCCCGGCCTGGGGACTCCAGGCCCACAGCCGCTGCGGCTCCCCGGAGCGCCACACAGCAGGCCCGCTCAGGGGAAAAGGCATGCCCACGGCCTGCTACAATCCCTGTGCTCTGCTAGGTAGACAGGGCTAGCCTCAGCTCCTGAGGCTCCCAGGTGAGCTGAGAAGGAGTGCTGGGCAGGCAGAAAGTCGCCAGCAACAGGCACTTGCTGACATTCTGCATGTACAGGAGGAAGAAGCTGAATGCCAGCCTTAAGGCAACGGTCAGAGGCGAGTGGGCGGGTGTGGGCAGGCAGACTGCCCAGCCACCCACAGCCTCCGCCTCCCTGAAACCCGAACCACTTCTGGGAAAACTCAAGGACGCCAGGATTCTCCTCGGTAGCAAGCTGTACACCAGAACCACTAATTTTGAACCAAACTGTCACGTGCTGAGTAGATTTCAAATAAGCAGGAATCTCCTAGGCTTTGAGGAGACCTAACCTCCAGCCCTGAATCCAGAGAGGGGGGATGGGTATGCACTCATAAGCCATTACCCCTACTTCTTACAACCGGGTGCCTCTTTGAAAGCATGAGAACATTCTAGATCAGTGGTTCCCAATCTGAGATGATTTTGCCCTTACCTCTGCCAGGGACATTTAGAAAGATCTAGAAACATTTTTGGTTGACATGATTAAAGAGGATCTACTGGAATTTGTAGGTAGAGGCTGCTAAATATCCTACACAGGCACAGAACAGCTCAACCCACCACTACCTGCAACCCCCATACACAATAGAGGATCATTAGGCCCAAAATGTAAATAGTGTCAAGGCTGAGAAACCCCGTTCTGGACTGAGGCCCATGCAGCCAGGACCCTGCCTCAGGACTACCTAGAGTCTGTGTGGAGTCATCCTCAAAAGCATTATCCAGACCCAGTCCTCACCCAATCCCATTCCACGGTGACAGGTCAGTATCTATGAGTGGATCTAAACTCCTGACCCAATACTCCTTAGTTCTCATTTGCACTACCCTGAGCTCCCAAGCAGAGGGGCTGAACGCATGGCATGCACTTGGGGCAGCTTTCTGGAAAGAGTGACCAGGGCTAGAATCTGAACATCCGGCAGGATCACAAAAGGCAAAGTAAGGTACAAGGTGGAACAAGCACCCCTCACCCCCAGGACAAGCTGCCCCGTAGGACTGCTCCAGTGGATATGCGCAGGGCAGCCAGGACTTCAAGGAGTCTAATCAGGGGCAGCAGTTTCCCTGTATCTGTGCAAAACAGAGTGGGGGCGTGCAATATACACACACATGCACATATACACTGATTTACATCCTCCTGGGCAAAGGCTCCACAGCTTTCATCAGATTCTCAGAAGGGGCTATGACATCAAGGATCACTGCACAGAATGTGGGTTCTTCAATGGCTCCCTGTAAGGGGAGTTCCTTAGGTGAAATGTCAGCAGAGGTCCAGGTGCTTTTGGAGATTCTTGATGCCCAGAAAGACCCACAGAGTAGTACACCACAGAGGCCCACCCAAGCAATGGGAGGCCACGGGGTTCAGATTTTATGTTATTACCCAGCTGTAGGGCCTGGGAAGGTGGGCAGGTTTCTCACTTCATCTGTCTTAGAAGGGCCCCTAAGAGCTAGGGAGGGTACCCATTCCTCGAGTGCCCCGCAGTTACAAGGACAGATAGCAGAAAACACTCTTCCCTGGGAGGACCACCCACAGCCCATGGCTGTGTAGCCCATGTCCTCGGCAGCTACCACTACACTAGGCCTGAGGGATGAGGGTCACTTCACTTCACTTGCTCACTCTGCCTGCCCTCCCCCAAGGAAGTGGCCAAGAAATGCCTTAGGGTCAAAGAATGGTCAGCCTATGAGGACAGTCAGGGCCTGTACTTCCTGATGGGACAGGAGGGAGGCAGGTTCCTCTCCAAGAGCTCTGGACACATCACTTAGAGCACTGTTCATCCCACCCCCACAGGCCCTGTGATCTGAACTGCAAGTACAGAGACGGGTGTCAGGAGTTCTTGCAGGCTACAAGGTGAGTGTCTGGGATGTCCGCCGAAATGCAAGAGCCAAATGGCTTGTTTCCCAAGGACGCTGAGCCAAGTGCAGGCCCCAAAAGACTTAAAGAATTATTAAAGAACTAATAACTGACCACTAACTGATCTTGTGGCAAGCACCATGTGCCATTATTACAGCATAAAGTCTGCCTTCCGTTCTGAGATGGCACTGTCCAATACGGTAGCCACTAGCATAGCAGTCAAATGTTCTGCAGAGCACCAGAAATGCTGGAGTTGAGATTTCTGTAACATACAAACTGGATTTTTTTGAAGACAGTACAAAAATGGAATGTGTCTCATTTTAATACTGACTACAGGCTGAAATGATTACTTTGTATATATCAAATTAAGTAAAACATACTTTTTTTTTTTTTGAGATAGAATCTTGCTCTGTCACCAGGCTGGAGGGCAGTGGCATGATCTCAGCTCACTGAAACCTCCGCCTCCCAGGTTTGAGTGATTTTCCTGCTTCAGCCTCCCAAGTAGCTGGGACTACAGGCAGGCGCCACCAGCAGCCCAGCTAATATTTGTATTTTTAGTAGAGACAGGGTTTCACCATGTTGGTCAGGATGGTCCCAATCTCTTGACCTCATGACCTGCCCACCTCTGCCTCCAAAAGTACTAGGATTACAGGGGTGAGCCACCACACCTGGCCAGTGAAACAGACTATTAAAGTTCGTTCCATGTCATGGAAAGAATGAATCCCCCCAAAATTCATACGATGAAGCTCTGACCCCCAGTGTAATGGCATTTGGACATGGGACCTTTGGGAGGTAGTGAGTGTTAGATTAAGTCATGAGGGTGGGGCCATCAGGTCATGAGGACATGATTCATGTTCTTATAAAAAGAGGAAAGCACCCCCCTACCCTACCCCACCCCTGTCATGTGAGAATGCAGTAAGAAGACAGATGTCTGCAAGCCAACAAGAGGGTCCTCACCAGAAGCCAGCCATGCCAGCACCCTGCACCCTGGGCTCAGCCTTACAGAACTTTAAGAAAATTAATTTCTGCTGTTTAAGCCACCAGTCTACAGTATTTTGTTATGGCAGCCCGAGCTAAGACTGTTTCTTCTTCCTTTTCTCAACATGACTACTAGGAAATGTTAAGTTTTATGTCTACATAGAGTTCATGTAATATTTCTGTCAGCACTCTTCTAGATGTTCCTTCTACCAGGGCACTGTGTGCTGCACAGCATGGGGGTTATTCCAAAGGGCAAGCCAGGAGCCGGAAAAAAACGGCATTCCTGAAGCCAAAGCAACAGGAGGGTCAGATCTGCTCCAAACTGGGCTTGGGGCAGCTCTTTTCACAGTTCCTCACAGGTCAGGGACTGGCTGGTGTGACCACAAGAAATACCTAGTGACCCCCGCCTTCCTCCCTGGGGAGGAACATAGGTCCTTACAGTATGACTCTGATTGCCCTGGCAGGGTACACTGTTCAGCACTGTCCAAGCTAGGAGGCTGAAGCAGAGGAAAAAGAAAGGAAATACAGTCCTTCCAGGGCCCTGATGCCACCCTGCCCTGCCAAGTGGAGGGAAGCGTGAGATCAGTACTGCCCAGATCCCAGGTCTGAAGCGGTCTTGCCTCGGGAGGAAGCGCTCCTAAAGGCCTGGACTAGGAAGGGCCCCAGCACTTGCAGGGATCAGGCACCCAGCGGGTCTGGAGGCAGCCAAGTGGGCTGCTGTGTGCCTATCAAGTCAGCCTGCTGCCGCCCTCCCTCTGGCAGACCAATGCCTCCCTTTTCACCTCAGAGCCGCCCTCCTTGGAGAAAAGGCATCCCAAAGGGAGCAGGACAAAAACGAGGAACAGAAGTCCAACACGACCACCTCTTTGCCTCCAGCACACAGGAAGCAGCTCCAGGAGAGCAGCAATGCCCCCTTCCATAGGTGCTCAGGTGCCAACTGGTCTTCTGGTCTCCGCACTCAGACTGCGAGAGCGCTACTACCCTACAGAACTCACTCTTTTTCGGTGTAAACTAAGCCTCACCACGACGCAAAGGAGATAGAACTCCGGTGGGAATGGGACGGAGATCCCAGATCCCCACCCCCGCAGCAGCGCGGGGACTCCAGCCCCGCCCCTGCACGCCCGGCCCCGCCCCTCACGGGTTTCCCAGACTCCAGGCTGCTGCTACCGTGGGCGGCGGGGGACCCGCGCTGCATGTGTAATGGGGGCTGGGAACAAAGACGCGCAGGACCCGGCGGCCGGGTACCAGCAGCCCCGACCTTCTCGCCAGCGCCTCAATGCCCAACTCCCCACGCTTCCCAGGACTGGCCAAAAGGCCGTCCCGGCGCGCCCGCCGGGGTTAGGGGTACCCCCGCACCACTGCGAGAGGGAAATCGGTGCTTGGGCCTTAGGGGAAAAAAGCTTTCCAAGCGGAACTCCGCTTGTTTACGCCAGCACCCACACACCCCCAAGCACACAAGCGCTGGCCGAACACGTCCAACCCCACGCCCGTGGTCGCCGGCGAGCTAAGTGCGCGGGTCACTCACCCCGCCACGTGCCTCCCGAAGGCCCGAGGGAACAAGGGACCTGTTGGTGTTCCATCTTACCCCCTCTCCGCTCCCAAGTGCCCAAACAAAGCGGTCCCGCGAAGCGACCACACTCCACAACCGGGGCCAAAGACAGGGAAAGAGGGAGCAGGTGGGAGCCAGCACCAACAGTCCGCCGGGCCGGGAACGCGACGCAAACTGGTAGTCCGGGATGCAGGGGACTCCCTGGGCTGCGCGAAGCCGCCCCCTTCGCTTCACTACACTTAGTGACTCTGAAGGACGTGCAACCCTCCCCGCATGCCGCTGCTGCTGCACCTACAATCCTGCCGCCCCCATGAGATGTGCCCACCCGCTTGGCCCCCTTCCCCACACTCCGGTTTTCCTCACTCTCTCCCTGGGTTCCACGCGCCCTCGTAGCCTGAAGTCCGACTCTGAGGCTCCGGGTCCCGGCCCCGATCGCAGGGGCGCGTCTAGGAACCAGAACCCCGCAGAATGACTGCACAGACAAGACCATGCCCCCAAGACCTGCGAGCTGGGCACCCGGCGCGCCCCCAGCCCCGGCCCCGGGAGCTGCGAGCTGAATGCAGGTGGCGCGGCGACGAGGCCGCGGGCCCGCCCTTTGTTGGTAAACACCGCGCGGCGCCAGAGGCCAGCCCCGCGCGCCCTCTCAGCGTCCCCGCGCCGCGCCCCGTTCTTACCCGCGCACAGCGATCCCCAGAGGAGGGCGAGGGCCGCCCAGGGCGCCGTCATGTTCCGCGGCGCCGCCCCGCGCACACCCGGAGCCCGCGGGCAGGGCCGCACGGCGCTCCCGGGGCGCGCAGGGCCGGGCGGCGGCTGCGCTCTCCTTCCCGCTCCTTCCTTCGGTCTGGTTCCCCGCGCGCTTCCTGCGCCTTCGTCCCCGAGCAGTGCTCGGTCTCCAAGGGCCGGTCGGCGGGGCCGGGCTCAGGGCAGCTGCGGGCGGTGCAGGCTGCGGCCCGGGCTCCGGGGCGACGCGGGGGCCGGGGGGCGGCGGCGGGGCACGGGCCGGGGCGCGCCCGACTCAGGCATAGCGCGGCGGGGCTGGGCCCGGGCCCCCGGCGTAGGGGCCGAGTCCGGAGGGGCCATGAACGGGGGGAGGGGTGGGGGGAGGGGAGCTGAACCGAGTCCAAAATGGCTCCGGAGCGGCGGCCACGGAGCCGAGCCAGCGGGGAAACCCGGATGTTGGATACAAAGAGGCGGGCGGGCTGCGCGGGGAGGGGGAGGGGAGGCGGGCCCTCCGGCCGCGTGGTCCGCGCCCCCCTCAGGGGCGGGGCCGCAGAGAAACAACAACACGGAGGCCCCGCCCCCAGCCCGTGCGGTGTGGGAGGGCGCGCGCACCAGCCTGCAGGATGGCGAGGCGGGGCGCGCGGAGAGAGGTGCTACGAGTGGGCTCCTGACCACCTTGGCTGGGAGCCTGTGGCCATTGCACAAGTGCACGGCACGCTGGAGCACACGCTCCTCACGCGTGCTACCCTATGTAAGGTCTGACCGCGCGGAGAGCGGCATGGTAATCTCTGTGACCTGCACGCACACCCCAGAGGAGTTCCTGGAAGAAACGATCAACCCCTGCAGCGGGCTTCTAACTAACCTGAGACATTCTTCTATTGTTTCTTATTCGGGCCTCAACTGACAAGGCCGTTGGACTTTGTAACGGAGCTTGGCCACACTCATGACTCCAGACTCTACGACCCCCTCCCAGCTTTGCCAACCTCCTGACTCCACACCCTAGGACCCCGTCCCAGCTTGCAGAACACCCACCACTAACTGTAACTTCTGTAGCTTTCCGCTGCCCACCCCAAACGTGTAAAACCAACTCCTATCCCACCGCCCTTCGCTGAGGCCCTTTTCAGCCTCAGCCCTCCTGCACCCAAGTGAATAAACAACTATATGGCTCACACAAAGCCTGTTTGGGAGTGTCTTTATTCAGAGCGCGCGTTTTAACACCCTACAACCCCGGAATGAGTGGATAGCCCCGGACTCTGGTCCAGACCCCTCCGCACCTTGGATTCCGCACCTGTGCAGTGAGGGACACAGTGAACCATGGGAAAGTCGGATCTCTATTGATGGGCGAATTCAGTGGCAGAAAGAGGCTGACTTCCCTGAATTGACAAGCGGTCCCCCGTCTGCAATCCCTTGCCACACACTCAAAGGCACAGCCAGGAATCCTTGGGAGTGGTGATTTAAACCCAATCAAGTGAGGGAGGGGGCGGAGTCCCGCCCCTCCATGCCCAGCGGGTGGAAAAGGGCGTCGGGCAACCTGCTTGCCCTCCCTAACCCCATCTTGTCCTCAGCAGTTCCTGACGCGCGCCCTCAGCTCCCCGAGTTTCAATCTGCGCCTTCAAAACTTCTTAATTGCCTCAAGAACCCTGCAGTTGGTGATCTTTTTTTTTTTTTTTTTTTTTTTGAGACGGAGTTTCACTCATGTTACCCAGGCTGGAGTGCATGCAATGGCGCGATCTCGGCTCACGGCAACCTCTGCCTCCTGGGTTCAGGCAATTCTCCTGCCTCGGCCTCCTGAGTAGCTGGGATTACAGGCACGCACCACCACGCCCAGCTAATTTTTTGTATTTTTAGTAGAGACGGGGTTTCACCATGTTGACCAGGATGGTCTCGATCTCTTGAGCTCGTGATCCACCCGCCTCCCAAAGTGCTGGGATTACAGGCTTGAGCCACCGCGCCCGGCCCAGTTGGAGATCTTGTCTAGCACATGGTTTTGCTGTTTTCCTCACCTCCAACTCCCTCCTTGGGAAGCCATCCTTCTCAGGCTCAGATTCCACCCTCCTTGTCAAACCAGAACTTTGGAAGGTCGTGATGGGGCTCCCAGCTAAAGAGGGAATGACTATCATAGCTCAGGGATGAGGCTCCGAGATCCTCAGATAACTTTAGTAATCCTCTGTCTTCTCTTGACTTGCCACATCCTTGCTTGGAGCAGGGCAGGAGCACTGAAAGGGAGGTGGCACCTGGAGGTCTGGGTCACTTCACTTTTCTGAGCGTCAGTTTTCCCATATGCAAAGTGAAGAGGTTAGACTCCTGTAGGGCTGAGTGCCCCACCGGCTCGTGGGGTGAGCCTTATGCTGTGCTGAGGCGCGGGATCTGAGAAATAAAAGAGACAGGACACAGAAGTACAAAGAAAACACAGCTGGGCCCAGGGAGCCACGCCACCTATTAGCGGAGTCAGGCAAGCCCCTGAATGTCCAGAAGCATGAGTATTTACCGTGTGTAGGTTAGGGGACAGGGCAGTGAGTGAAATCATCTTTAAGGATAGTGATAGGTTTGTGAGCAATAAAACATGGGGTCCACCCCCATTAGGTCACCTAGGCCAGGAGGTGGACAGTGCACAGCAAGGGGCCCATTCCCATGAAGGCAAGGGCCATGTGCAGTAAGGGGTCCACCCCCATGAGGTCACCGAGGCTTGAAGGTGGGCCGTGCGCAGTGAAGAGGGTGCAGTGTGCAATACCTCTATCTACGGGCAAGCTACTAAGATTTTTTTTTAAATAGAGACGGGGTTTCACCTCCTTGGTCAGGGGGGTTTTGAACTCCTGACCTTAGGTGATCCACCAACCTCCCAAAAGTGCTTCTTAGTAGCCTCCCAAAGTGATACTAAGAAGATTTATAGGAGGATGCTTTAAGTCACATAGCAATGACAGAGCTGTCAAGGTTACCACCACCTTCTGGCAGCTTCCAATGGGTTCTATGGGAAGATGCTTTTTGAGCAGCACAGTAGCAAGAGCTGATAAAGTTCACAGTCACCAAGGTGGATTGCTGTTCTGAAGGCAGCCTTCCACAAGAACTAGAGCAAGGTCCTACAACTCCTTTATCAGGAGGACTGGCTCTTGCCCCAAGCCTGCCATTCAGCGGGTATCTTTACGATACTGAACGCTGCCGCCTGGGCCATGTTCTTGTCCTGGTTTAACTGTTTTCCCTTAAATCATGCTCTGCACTGTGTCTGCTCTAGGCATTCCTCCGATTATAAGCTTCTTATTCCTTAATTCATGCTCTGTACTATGTCCACTCTCGGCATTCCTCTGATTATGAACTAAGATATAATTATAGGCATATATGTAGGGAAATATTCTTTAGGCACTCATACTATCAACTACTATATGATTATATATAGAGGATTATATAAAGGGATTCTTCAAGCCCTAATTCTATAAACTAATATATGATTATGTAAAGGATTATATAAAAGGAAATAGCTGAGTAGTAACACTATAAAGTGAGATATTCCTCAAGCCCTAACTGTGCCAGCGTTCTGCTTAGCTCTCATTCCTTGGTGCCTATATGGGGGCTTACCCACAGACTTCCTCAGGGCTTTGCATCTTCTTAATGGCAGAAACCTATTCAAACACAATATTTTGTAAATGTTCACTATAGGCAAGGTGAGCTAGCTCACACCTGTAATTCCAGCGCTTTTAGAGGCCCAAAGGCACTTGAGGTCAGGAGTTCAAGACCAGCCTGACCAACATGGTGAAAACACGTCCGTACTAAACAATACAAAAATTAACTGGGCATGGTGACGCACACCTGTAGTTCCAAATACTTGGTAGGAGGCTGAGACAGGAGACTCGCTGGAACCTGGGAGGGAGGTGGAGGTTGCAGTGAGCCAAGATCGGGCCACTGCACTCCATCCTGGGTGACAGAGTGAAACTCTCTCCCAAAAACACAAAAGTTAACAATGGAATGTATATTGTTTTGACTGACACTGAAATAGTGTCAACTACTCCCGGTCACCAGAGCACCAGGAACACCTCAAGGACCACACTTTGAAGGCACTGCCCAGAAAGATTTCTGAGTCTTTAAAAGTCCCTTCCAGTTCTGGGAAATCCTACGTGAAAAATGATGGCCCCTGCTTGCTACAATCCCTACAGGTGACCTATTATCTAAGCCCTTTAATGCAGGATTGAATGCTATGCGACTGTGTGCCAAGCAAGAAGCAGTGTTGTATGGGACACCCTAGCTGTGTACAAGGTATCTTGTAATACCACAGGAGGCCACAGTGATAGACTGTGATAAGGGAAGTAAGTTCATATCCGGTTTAAGTGTCTTTTCTAGGGAGCATAAATCATTATCTCCATTCCAATATGGACTGGAAGTATCGACTTGTATCCATGTGCCCAAAATTAGATTGGCTGGTTCCACCCTTCTATGCCATGCCAGGTCCAGTATCACAATAAGGGCTGAGTCCAAGCTGCCCAAATACCTGTGTTTTCCACTCTGACCTGTCTGGGAACTCCAGATTTATATCCAGCTGCTTACCTGACAACTCTATTTGGTACCCTATCAGCATCTCAAATGTGACCTAGCCAAAGCAGAATTCCTCATTTTCCCCATAAATCTACTCCCGTTTTCCGTCTGAGTCAATGGCATAAGCAACTACCCCACTGCTCAAATCAGAACCTTATGATTCCTACTGAAACCGGCCAAAGAGTCCCACATAGTTGCTTTTGTTTTTGCTTTTGAGATGGAGTTTCGCTCTTGTTGCCCTGGCTGGAGGGCAGTGCCATGATCTCAGCTCACTGCAATCTCCACCTCCCGGGTTCAAGCAATTCTCCTGGTTCAGCCTCCTGAATAGCTGAAATTACAAGCATGCCACTATGCCCAGCTAATTTTCGTATTTTTAGTAGAGATGGGGTTTCATCCTGTTGGCCAGGCTGGTCAACTCCTGACCTCAGGTGATCCACCTGCCTTGGCCTCCCAAAGTGCTGGACTATAGATGTTGACCTTTCTGCGGTTAAAACTTGAAACATATTTGTTTTATCTGAGTTCCTTCCTCAGGAAAGGACCTTCAGGCCTCTCACAAAAAGTATTTATCAAAGAACTGAAACCAGATCACCCTCACTAGACGCTGGGCCCCTCAGTCACCATGATTGCTTTCTTGGTCCTCCCATGCTCCTGTTTTCTTGCATATTGTTACATTTCTTTCCTGCTATATAAACCCCTGGTTTTAGTCGTCAGGGAGATGGATTTGAGACTGAGCTTCCATCTCCTTGGCCGCAGCACCTGATTAAAGCCTTCTTCCTTGGCAATCCTTGTCATCTCAGTGACTGGCTTTCTGTGTGCCCAGCAGCAGGACCTAGACCAAACCCCTGGTGTTTCAGTAACAATACTCAATCTCTCCTATATCCAATCCATCAGCAAAATGGCCTCAAAAGGGTATCCATCACCAGCTACTTTTTCCCATGTACATTACTACAACACTGTCGTATCTGGACTGCTGTAATAGCGGTGAACTAGAAGGGATCTTAACTGGTTCTCTTAATTCATTTTTGCCTTCAATAAGTCTTCCATATACAAGCGAAGTGAATTGCCTGCTGACATTTTGATCACGAGCTCATCAAGCAAATACTAGGCTGGTTGAAAAAGGTGATAATGGATATCTGAAAAACAAGTTCGATTTGGGTTTTCCATTCTTTTGAACAACTACAAAATTGCTGAATACCACATTTGATATCAGACATGGGGTTACCAGAAACTGAAAGGCAAAAAAAAGCCTAAAACCCCAAATGTCTTCTGTAGAATTTATGTCAGTGAGCTCTGCATTAAGGCATTTGATATGTGAGGACCATTCTTCCCTGGCTTCCCCACTCTTCAACAAGCAAGACTAGAAACCAGGGAATTGAGAGAATCAGTTGAACATTACATTCTTTGTGGGTAAGCCCCCCATATAGGCACCGAGGAATGAGAGCTAAGCAGAACCCTGGCACAGTTAGGGCTTGAGGAATATCTCACTTTATAGTGTTACTACTCAGCTATTTCCTTTTATATAATCCTTTACATAATCATATATTAGTTTATAGAAATAGGGCTTGAAGAATCCCTTTATATAATCCTCTCTATATATACATATAATAGTTGATAGTATGAGTGCCTAAAGAATATTTCCCTACATATATACCTATAATTATATCTTAGTTCATAATTGGAGGAATGCCTAGAGTATCAAGCTCATGGACGAAGATGGAAAACTATAGCATTATAATAAGACTTGGTATCTATTTAATTATAACGGATTCTATTCAGGGGTTAAATACATCAGTTTAGCAAGATAAACTTTTAAAGTAACCATAATTTTTATAATGTTATTTGGGGGTTTCTTCATTTCAGAAAATATAAGTGACCTCAGCCTCTCTCAGCTTCTGAGAGGCCCCGGTTAGACATACACTGTAAAGGGTAATTTAGGCATAGCAATATTGCATTAAACAATTACATGATAGTACCATTCGCAGTGTATAATTGTGGTGGAGGGGGGGGCAGTGCATGCTTTCATTGGTAATACAATTCCCCTGAGACTTAATAAGCTGTCTGTTATTCCCTGGACGTAGTTCTCAAAGTGCTTTATTTCTTTGCCTTATTTATTTTCTTCCTGGACCTCATACTTCTCCCTGTGCCCTTCTCTTAATGGTGGTTACTTGAGGTCAACTAAATGAATTGGCTTGAGTAGGAAGCTTACACTCTCTACCTCTCAAGAGAGATTAGATTGTGCTATACTAATGGAAAAATCCCAAAACCTTAATGGCTTAAAACAACAAAATTTATTTCTTTCTCAAGATACATGTCCATGGGAGGTCAACAAACAAGCTCTACTTGTTGTAATAACTCAGGGGCTCAGACTAAGAGGACTACCTTTTGATGCATGCTTCTACTATTGCAGACACGTGGGAAAGAGAGCAGGGTAAATTCCATTCTGGCTCTTAAAACTTCTACCAGATTCTGGGAAGATGATGGTTCAATTGTTGGCTGCATTGTTTTTGAATCTTTCAAAATCTTCATATCAAAACACAGAGTAAGCTAGGCATTGTGGCTTATGCCTGTAATCCCAGCACATTGGGAGGCTGAGGCATGAGCATCACTTGAGTCCAGGAGTTCAAGACTAGCCTAGGCAACATAGTAAGACCCCTGTTTGTTAAAAGTAAATAAAAATAAGGCTGGGTACAGTGGTCCACACCTGTAATCCCAGCATTTTGGGAGGCCGAGGCAGGCAGATCACAAAGTCAAGAGATCAAGACCATCCTGGCCAACATGGTAAAACCCCATCTCTACTAAAAATACAAAAATTAGCTAGGCATGGTGGCACATGCCTGTAGTCCCAGCTACTTGGGAGGCTGAGGTGGGAGAATCGCTTAAATCCAGGAGGAGGAGGTTGCAGTGAGCCGTGATTGCACCACAGCACTCCAGCCTGGGTGACAGAGTGAGACTCCGTCTCAAAATAAATAAATAAATAAATAATAAAAATTTAAAAATAAATAAATAAAAATTTAAAACACAGATATTTGTCTTTTGTGCCTGGCATATTTCACTCAGGATATATCCAGATCCATCCACGATGCTGCCAATGATAGGATTTCATTTTTTAAATTAAAATTTATGAGACAGGGTCTCACTATGTTGCCCAGGCTGGGCTCAAGCTTGTGGGCTCAAGCAATTCTCCTTCCTCAGGCTCTCAAAGTGCTAGGATTACAGTCGTGAGCCACTGTGCCTGGCCAATTTCATTCTTTTTAATGGCCAAATAATATTTCATTGTGTATGTATACTACATTTCCTTCATCTATTCATCCAGTGATGAATACTTAGGTTGATTCTATATCTTCCCTATTGAGAATAGTGCAACCATACACATGAATGGAGGTATTCCTTTGATATATTGATTCCTTTTCCCTTGGGTAGCTATCCAGTACTGGAACTGCAGGATCAAATGGTAATTCTATTTTTAGTTTTTTGAGAAATCTCTATACTGTTTTCCATAATGACTGTGCTAGTTTACATTCTCACCAACAGTGTATAAGAGTTCCCTTTATGGTCACATATGGTGGCATATGCCTGTAATGCTGGCACTTTGGGAGGCCAAGGAGGGAGAATTGCTGGAGTTCAGGAGTTCAAGAAAGAGTTCAAGACCATCCTGGACCAACATAGGGAGACTCCGCCTATATCCACAGAAAAAAAAAAAAAAATCAAAAAATGAGCCAGCTGTGGTGGCTAACGCCTGTGGTCTCAGCTCTTCAGGAGGCTGAAGTGGAAGGCTCACTTGAGCCCAGGAGATGAAGTCTCCACTGAGCCATGACTGTGACACTGCACTCCAACCTGGGCAACAGAGTGAGACCCTGTCTCAAAAAAAAAGTTTCCTTGTCTCTGCATCCTCATCAACATTGTTATTTTTTGTCTTTATAATAGTAGCCGTTCTGGCTGGGTAATAATCTCATTGTGGCTTTGATTTGTATTTCTCCAACGATAAGTGACATTGAGCATTTTTTCATATGCTGTTATCCACTGTATGTCCTCTTTTGATAAATGTCTATTCATGTCCTTTGTCTACTTTTTAATGGGATTATTTGGGATTTTGCTCCTGTTCAGTTGTTTGAGTCCCCTGTTGGATGAATAGTTTGCAAACGTTTTCTCCCATTAAACAGGTTGTTTCTGTACTCTGTTGATTGTTTCTTTTGCTGTACAGAAGGCCTTTCGTTCAATAGAGTCCCATTTGTCTATTTTTGTTTTTATGGACTGTGCTTTTGAGATCTTAGTCATAAATTCTTTGCCTAGACCAATGTCTAGGAGAGTTTTCCCTAGGTTTTCTTCTAGTGTTATCATAGTTTCAGATCATGAATTTAACTCTTTAATCTATTTTGTGTGTTTTTTGTTTTGTTTTGTTTTGTTTTTGGGACAGTCTCACTCTGTCACCCAGGCTAGAATGCAGTGGCGTGATCTGGGCTCACTGCAGCCTCTGCCTCCCGGGTTTAACTGATTCTCCTGCCTCAGCCTCCCAAGTAGCTGGGACTATAGGCACATGCCACCACACCCGGCTAATTTTTTGTATTTTTAGTAGAGATGGGGTTTCACCAAGTTAGCCCAGATGGTCTCAATCTCCTGACCTCGTGATTCACCCGCCTCAGCCTCCCAAAGTGCTGGGATTACAGGTGTGAGCCACCACACCTGGCCTGGTTTGTGGGTAACCCCCATCTGGGCACTGAGGAAGGAGAGCTAAGCAGATCCCTGGCACAATTAGTGCCTGAAGAATATCTTAGTTTATAGTGTTATTACTCAGTTATTTCCTTTATATAATCCTTTATATATAATCATATATTAGTTTATAGAATTAATGCCTTCACTTCAGACTTGGGAGCCAGATAAAAAATAATAATAAATAAAAGAAAAAAGAGAATTAATGCTTGAGGAATATCCTACTACGCAGTTATTTCCATATATATGTACATATACACAATTATATCTTAGTTCATAGTCAGAGGAATGCCTAGAGCAGACACTGTACACAGCATGAATTAAGGGATAAACAGGTATGCATATATAAGCATATCTTGCTTATAGTTGGAGGAATGTCTAGAGCAGACACGGTGCAGAGCATGATTTAAGGGAAAAACAGTTACACCAGGACAAGAACGTGGCCCAGGCGGCAGCGTTCAGTATCGTAAAGATACCCACTGTGTGGCAGGCTTGGAGCGAGAGCCTCTCCTCCTGATAAGGAGTTATAGTACCTTGTGTCCAGTTCTTGTGGAAGGCTGCCCTCAGACCAGCAATCCCGTGAGCATCCAAAGGCTTAAAACCCCTCCGGTATAATCACGCTTTGGTGACTGTATAACTTGTCAGCTCTCTAGCTACTGTGCTGCTCAGAGCATCCTCCTATAGAAATCACTGGAAGCTGCCAGCAGCAGGTGGCTGTAGACCTGGTCTGCTGACTCAAGAGCATCCTCTTATAGAATTCCTTAGAAGTAGCCTGCCCCAGACAAGAGATATTGTGCACTGCACTCTTCACTGCGCACGACCCACCTCCTAGCCTCAGTGACCTAATGGGGGGGGGTGGACCCCTTGCTGCGCACTGCCCACCTCCTAGCCTAGGTGACCTAATGGGGGGTGGGCCCCTTGCTACACACTGCCCACCTCCTAGCCTCGGTGACCTAATGGGGGGGTGGACCCCTTGCTGCGCACTGCCCACCTCCTAGCCTAGGTGACCTAATGAGGGTGCACCCCTTGTTTATTGCTCACGTGACTGTCTTGACCCTATTACTGTCCTTAAGATGACCTCACTCACAAGATCTTTCCCGTCTTGTACCCAATAAATACAGATGCTCCTGGATGTTCGGGGCCTCGCCTGTCTCCGCTCATAGGTGGCGTGGCCCCCTGAGCCCAGCTATCTTTTCCAGTCCTTCTGTGTCCTGTCTCTTTGCTTGTTGGATCCTGCACCTCAGCACAGCGATAGGAGACACCCCACGAAGCTGTAGGGCTGTGACCCTACATGGTTTTTGTATATGGCAAGAGATAGGGGTCTGGTTGCATGTGACTACCCAATTTTCCAACTATTTATTGAACAGAGTTTCCATTCCCCAATATAAATGCATGTCAGCTTTGTCAAAGACTAGTTAGCTATAAATATGTGGCTTTTTTTTCTGGTTTCTCTATTCTGTTCCATTGGTCTATGTGTCTATTTTTATACCAGTATGATGCTATTTTCGTTACTATACCCTTGTAATATACTTTGAAGTAAGGTGATGTGATGCCTCCAGCTTTGTTCTTTTAGCTCAGGGTTGCCATGGCTATTTGGGCTCTTTTTGGTTCCTTATGAATTTTAAGATTGTTTTTTCATAATTCTGTGAAGAATAATGTTAGTATTTTGATAGCTATCGTGTTGAACCTGTAGATTGCTTTGGGCAATACGGTCATTTCAATGATATTAATTCTTCTGTCCCAAGACGATGGGATATTTTTCCTTTGTGTCTTCTTCAATTTCTTTCATCAGTGTTTTGGAGTTTTCCATGTAGAGGTCTTTCACCTCCTTGGTTAAATGGGTTCCTAGGTATTTTACTTTATTTTTTTGTAGCTCTTGTAGATGGGATCGCCTTAAAAAAAAATAGAGACAAGGTCTTGCTCTGTCACCTAGGCCAAAGTGCAATGGTGCAATCAGCTCCCTATAGCCTTGAACTCCTGGCTCAAGCAATTGCCGTGCCTCAGCCTCTGAGTAGCTGGGACTACAGGTGCATGCCACCACACTTGGCTTTTTTAATGTTTTTTAGATAGAGTCTCACTGGAGTGCAGTGGTGCTATCTCAGCTCGCTGCAACCTCCTGGGTTCAAGTGATTATCCTGTCTCAACCTCCTGAGTAGCTAGGACTACAGGCACGTGTCACCACACCTGGCTAATTTTTGTATTTTTAGTAGAGGTTTCACCATGTTAGCCAGGATGGTGTCAATTTCCTGATCTTGTGATCTGCCTGCCTCAGCCTCCCAGAGTGCTGGGATTACAGGTGTGAGCCACCGTGCCCAGCCTTTTATTTTTATACGGGGTCTCACTATGTTGCCCAGGCTGGTCTTGAACTCCTGGCCTCAAGTGATCCTACTGCCATAGCCTCCTAAAGTGCTGGGATTACAGGCATGAGCCACTACACCTGGCTGGGATTGCCTTCTAGATTTCTTTCTCAGCTAGATCATTATTGGTGTACAGCAACACAACTGGTTTTTGTACATTAATTTTTATATCTGGCAACTTTATTGAATTCATTCATCAAATCTAAGAGTTTTTTGATGAAGTCTTCAGGTTTTTCTGGATATAGGATTGTATATCATATTATCAACAAACAGGGATAATTTGGCTTTTTCTTTTATAATATGGATGTCTTCTCTTTCTTTCTCTTGCCTGATTGCTCTGGCTAGGATTTCCAGTACTATGTTGAATAGGAGTGGTAAAAGCAACTTGACTTGTTCCATTTCTTAGAGGAAAGGCTTTCCACTTTTCTCCATGCAGCTGTGGGTTTGTTGTATATGCCTTTTTTTGATTTGAGGTATGTTCCTTCATTGCCTAGTTTCTTGAAAGTAACATGAAGGAATGTTGAATTTTACCAAACGCATTTTCTACTTCTATTGAGTTAATCATACAGTTTTTGTCCTTTATTCTGTTGATATGATGTATCATGTTTACTGATTTGCATATGTGGAACCATCCTTGCATCCCTTATATAAATCCCACATGATTGTGGTGTGTTATCTTTTTGATGTGCTGTTGGATTTAGCTTGCTAGTATTTTGTTGAGGAATTTTGTCTCAATGTTCATCAGATATATTGCCCTGTAGTTTTCTTTTTTGTTGTGGCCTTTTCTGGTTTTGGTATCAGGATGATGATGGCCTCACAGAATGAGTTAGGGAGAATTCTCTCTTCTTTGATTTTTTGGAATAGTTTTTAGGAGGATTGGTATTAGTTCTTTTACATTTGGTAGAATTCAGCTGTAACTCTATCCAGTACAGGGTTAAGAAACTTTTTATTACTGTTTTAATCTTGTTACCCATTATTGGTCCGAGTTTTCTATTTCTTCCTGGTTCAAACTTGGTAGTTTGTATGTGTCCTGAAATGTATCCCCTTCATCTAGTTTTTCCAGTTTGTCTGTGTATAATTGTTCATAGTAATTGCTGATGATCTCTTGCATTTCTGTGTTACCAGTTATAATAGCTCCGTTTTCATTTCTGATTTTGTTTATTTGGTTCTTCTTTTTTTCTTGGTCAGTCTAGCTAGTGGTTTATCAATGTTGTTTACCTGTTTGAAGAGCAAACTTTTAGTTTTGTTTATCCTTTGTATTTATTAGTCTGTTTTTCGATTAGTTCTACTCTGATCTTTATTCCTTGTCTTCTAATTTTGGGTTTGGTTTCTTCTTGCTTTTTTAGTTCTTTGAGATACATTGTTAGATTGTTAACTTGTGATCTTTCTTTTTTTTTTGACATAGGCAGTTACTGCTGTAACTTCCCTCTTTGCACTACCTTTGCTATATCCCACAGATTTTGATATGTTTCATTTCCATTTTCATTTGCTTGAAGAATTTTTTAAATTTCCATTTCAGTTTCTTCATTGACCTAATTGTCATTCAGGAACATGTCGTTTAATTTACATACATTTGTATAGTTCCCAAAGTTCCTCTTGGTATTGATTTCTAGTTTTATTCCATAGTGGTCTGAGGAGATACTTGACATAAATTTAATAACTAAAAAATTGTTGAGGCTTGTTTTGTGGCCTAGCATATGGTCTATCCTGGAGAACATTCTGTGTGCTGATGAAAAGAATCTATATTCTGCAGTTGTTGGATAGAATGTTCTGTAAATGTTCATAAGGTTTGTTTGGTCTGAAGTTCAGCTGAAGTCCAATGTTTATTTGGTAATTTTCTGTCTAGATGATGTAATGCTGAAAGCAGGGTGCTGAAGTCCCCCACTATGATTGTATTGCAGGCTATCTCTCTATTTTGATCTAATAATATTTGCTTTATGAATATGGGTGCTCCAGTGTTGGGTGCATATATGTTTAAAACTGTTATATCCTCTTGCTGGATTGATTCCTTTATCATTATAAAATGACTGTGTGTGTTTGTGCATGTGTACATGCATGTGTGTTTATATGTGTTTTACTCATCTTGACTTAAAGCCTGTTTTATTTAATATAATAAGCATAGATACTCCTGCTCTCATATGGTTTTGGTGTTCATGGAGTATCTTTTTCCATTTATTTACTTTCAGACTATATGTATCTTTACTGGTAAGGTGAATTTCCTGTAAGCAACATACAGTTTGATCAACTTTTTTAAAAAGTGTATTCAATCAGTCTGTCTCATTCTGTCACCCAGGCTGGAGTGCAGTGGTGTGATCTCAGCTCACTGCAATCTCTGCCTCCCAGGTTCATGTGATCCTTAGCCTCAGCCACCTGAGTGGCTGGGATTACAGGCACATACCACCACACCAGCTAATTTTTGTATTTTAGTAGAGATGGGGTTTCGATATGTTAGCCAGGCTGGTCTTGAACTTCCGACCTCAAGCAATCCACCTGCCTCGGCCTCCCAAAGTGTTGGGATTATAGGCATGAGCCACCACACCTAACCCCAGTCTCCATCTTTTTAGTGAAGAATTTAAACAGTCTTCATTCAAGATTATCACTGATATGTAAAGCTTTGTTCCTATCATACTGTTAATTGTTTCCTGGTTGTTATACATATTCTTTGTTTCTTTTTCACTTATTGTCATTGCAGCTTGGTGGATTTCTGTAGTGGTACTATTTGAGTTCTCTTCCATTTTTGTGTGATTGTTTTACCAATGAATTTTATTGTTTTATGTGTTTTCACGACATGAATACCCATATTGCTTATTGCTTCTAAGTTAGGGCTCCCGTGGGTATTTCTTGTAGGACCAGTCTAGCGGTAACAAATTCCCTTGGTATTTGCTTATTTGAGAAAGACATTTTTCCTTCATTTATGAGGGGTAATTTTGCTGAATAAAGTATTCTTGGCTGCCAATTGTTTTCTTTCAGCACTTTGCATATATCATCCAATTCTCTTCTGGCCTATAAGGTTTCTGCTGAGAAATCCACTGTTAGTCTCATGGGCTTTCCTTTATAGGTAATAGATGCTTTTCTCCTGCTGTTTTTAGGAATCACTCTTAATCTTGGACTTTAGACAATCTGACTATAATGTACTGTGAAAGAGATCTGATATGGTGTGACTGTGTCCCTACCCAAATCTCATCTTGAATTGTAATAATCCCCACATGTCAAGGGCAGAATGAGGTGGAGATAATTGAAACATGGGGCTGGTTTTCCCCATGCTGTTCTTGTGATAGTGAGTGACTTCTCACAAGATCTGATGGTTTTATAAGGGGCTTCCCCCTTCACTTAGCGCTCATGCTCTCTCCTGCTACCCTGTAAAGAGGTGCCTTCTACCATGATTGCAAGTATCCTGGGGCCTCTCCAGCCATGTGGAACTGTGAGTCAGTTCTTTTTTTTATAAATTACTTCTTTTTTTTATAAATTACTTAGTCTCAGGTGTTTCTTCATAGGGGCATGAGAACAGATTAATACCGTAAATTGGTACCAGAAATGGGGTGCTGTTATAAGGATACTCACAAATGAGGCAGCAACTTTGGAACTGGATAAGAGGCAGAGGTCAGAATGGTTTGGAGACAGGTAAATGCAGGCAAGTTTGGAACTTCCTAGAGACTTGTTGAATGGCTTTGACCAAAGTGCTGATAGTGATATGGACAATGAAATCCAAGCTGAGGTGGTTTTGGATGGAGATGAGGAACTTTTTGGGAACTGGAATAAAGTTGATTCTTGCTATGCTTTAGCAAAGGCTTTAGCAAAGAGACTGGCAGCATTTTGCCCCTGCCCTAGAGATCTGTGGAACTTTGAGCTTGAGACAGATAATTTAATGTATCTGGTGGAAGAAATTCCTAATTGCTAGTGTTCAAGAGGAAGCAGAGCACAAACGTTTGGAAAATTTGCAGCCTGATGATGCAATAGAAAAGAAAAATCCATTTTTCTGGGGAGAAATTCAAGTCGACTGCAGAAATTTACCTAAGTAATGAGAAGCCAAATGTTAATCACCAAGACAATGGCGAAACTCTTTCCAGGACATGTCAGAGAACTTCACAGCAGCCCCTCCCATCACGGATATAGAGGCCTAAAAGGAAAAATGGTTCTGTGGGTCAGGCCCAGAGCCCCTCTGCTGTGTGCAGCCTAGGGACTTGGTGCCTCACATTCCAGCTGCTCCAACCATAGTGCAGCTTGGGCTGTGGCTTCAGAGGGTGCAAGCCCTAAGCCTTGGTAGCTTCCAGATGGTGTTGAGCCTGAAGGTGCAGAGATGTCAAGAATTGAGGTTTCGGAACCTCTGCCTAGATTTCAAAAGATGTATAGAAATGCCAGGATGTTCAGGCATCAGTTTGTTGTGGGGGCAGAGTCCTCAGGGAGAACCTCTGCTAAGGCAGCACAGAAGGGAAATGTGGAGTTGGAACCCCCACACAGAGTCCCCACTGGGGCACTGCCTAGTGGAACTGTGAGAAAAGAGTCACCATCCTCCAGAACCCAGAGCGGTAGATCCATTGATAGCTTGCACCGTGCACCTGGAAAAGCCTCAGACACTCAACGCCAGCCCAGGAAAGCCAGGAGGGCAGATGTACCCTGCAAAGCCACAGGGGTGGAGCTGCCCAATGCCGTGGGAACCCATCTCTTGCATCAGCATGACTTGAATATTAGAAATAGATTCAAAGGAGATTATTTCAGAGCTTTAAATTTAATTACTGCCTTGTCGGACTTTGGACTTGCATGGGGCCTGTAACCTTTTTGTTTTGGCCAGTTTTTCCCCTTTGGAACAGGTATATTTACCCAATGGCTGTACCTTCATTGTATCTAGGAAGTAACTATCTTGCTTTTGATTTTACAGGCTCCTAGGTGGAAGAGACTTGCCTTGTCTCAGATGAGACTTTGGACTAGGACTTTTGGGTTAATGCTGGAATAAGTTAAGATTTTGGGGGAACTGCTGGAAGGTGATAATTGTGCTTTGAAATGTGAGGACATGAGATTTAGAGGCGCCGGGGTGGAATGATGTGGCTTGGTTGGCTGTGTCGTCACCCAAATCTCATCTTGAATTGTCAAAATCCTCATGTGTGAAGGGCAAGACCAGGTGGAGATAATTAAATCCTGGGGGCAATTTCCCCATGCTGTTCTCATGAGTTCTCACAAGATCTGATGGTATTATAAAAACCTTCCCCCTTCACTCAGTGCTGATTCTCCTGCTGCCCTGTCAAGAGGTGCCTTCTGTCATGATTATAGGTTTCTTAAGTCCTCCCCAGCCTTAGGGGAACTGTGAGTCAATTAAACCTCTTTTCTTTATAAATTACCCAGTCTTGGGTATTTTTCGCAGCAGCATGAGGATGGACTAATACAAGACCTTTTTTATATTGTATATCCCTGGGGATCACTGAGCCTCCTGTATCTGAATGTCTAATCATCTTACTACACTTGGGAAGTGTAATGGTTAATACTGAGTGTCAACTTGATTGAATGGAAAGATACAAAGTATTGTTCCTGGGTGTGTCTGTGAGGGTGTTGCCAAAGTAGATTAACAGTTGAGTCAGTGGACTAGGAGAGGCAGACCCATTCTCAACCTGGGTAGGCACCAACTAATCAGCTGACAGCACAACTAGAATAAAGCTGACAGAAGTTGGAAGGACTTGACTTGCTGAGTCTTCCAGCCTTCATCTTTCTCCTGTGCTGGATGCTTCCTGCCTTTGAACATCAGATTCTGGGTTCCTTAAATTTTGGACTCTTGGACTTACACTAGTGGTTTGCCAAGGGCTCTCAGGCCTTTGGCCACAGACTGAAGGCTGCACTGTGGGCTTCCCTGCTTGTGAGGTTTTGGGACTCAAACTGGCTTCCTTACTCCTCAGCTTGCAGATGGCCTATTGTGGAACTCCATCTTGTAACTGTGTGAGTCAATACTCCTTAATAAACTCCCCTTCACATATACATCTATCCTATGGGTTCTGTCCCTCTAGAGAACCCTAATACAGGAAGTTTTCATTTATTTTTTCATTAAATAGGTTTTCTAATTCTTTATTTGTCTCTTCATCCTTGGAGACACCTATAATTCAAATATTTGATCATTTTATGTTGTCTCAAATGTCATGAATGCTTTGCTCATTTTTAAAAATTCTTCTTTATTTTTATCTGACTGGATTATTTCAAAAGACCTCCTTTAAAGTTCTGATATTCCTGCCTGATCTAGGCTATTGTTGAAGCTTTCAAATGTATTTTGTATTTCCTTCAATTAATTTTTCATTTCTAGAATTTCCATTTGATTTTTTTTCAAAATATCCATCTCTTTGGTAAATTTATCATTGTCCTGAATTGTTTTTCTGATTTCTTTGTATTATTCTCTAGAATTCTCTTGTATCTCATTGAGCTTTATAATAAATATTTAGGTCAGGTACGGGGGCTCATGCCTATAATCCTAGCACTTTGGGAGGCCAAGGCGGGTGGATCATGAGGTCAACAGATCAAGACTATCCTGGCCAACATGGTGAAACCCTGTCTCTACTAAAAATATAAAAATTAGCCGGGTGTGGTGGCAAGCGCCTGTAATCCCAGCTACTCAGGAGGCTGAGGTGGAAGAATCACTCGAACCCGGGAGGCAGAGGTTGCAGTGAGCCAAGACTGTGCCACTGTGCTCCACCCTGGTGACAGAGTCAGACTCTGTCTCAAAAAATAATAATAATAAATAAATATTTTAAATTCTTTATCTGAGATTTCAAAAATTCCCTTTAGATTAAGGTCTATTACTGGAGAATTATTGTGTTCCTTTGAAAGTGTCATATGCCCTTGCTTTGTTATGTTTCCTGTCTCCTTATATTGACATCTGTGCATCTGTTCTAATAGTCACTTCTTCCGATTTTTGCATTTACTTTCATATGGAAAGACGTTTTCCTGAATATGTATCTATGGTTTTGCTGAGTCGGGTACTTTGGCTTTGATTCTGGGTGCATGCAGTAGTGTAGTCCTTGTCTGATTTCTTAGGCTATAAACAGTGCCACTGGTGTCTGTGACCTCTCCAGTAGCATAAGGTGTGGTTATTAGTGAAAGCTGTGGTAAAGTTGTGATGGGGAGTGGGATGCCAGTTGGGCCAATCTTCAGGCCCCCGTGGTGGCAGTGGTGAGCTAAGCATGCCTATCTTTTTTTTAGCAGCATGTTCTTTGTCTGTTACCCAGGCTGGAGTGCAATGGTGCAATCATAGCTCACTGAAGCTGCAAAATCCTGGACTCAAGCAATTTTTCCACTTCAGCTTCCCAAGTAGCTAAGACTATAGGTGTGCACCACCATACTCGGCTAATTTAAAAAGAAAATTTTGTATAGCTGGGGTCTCACTTTGTTGCCAAGGCTGGTCTCAAACTCCTGGATGCACATTTTCCTCACATCTTGACCTCCCAAAGCACTGGGATTACAGTCATGAGCCAACAAACCTGGTTAGCATGCCTATCTTTGTGCCCCAGAGCAATATATACTGGCACCTGTTTTTAGCAGTTACCAGGGCAATTCTCGAGCCTCCAATTGGCTTGCTCAAATGCAAATAATGGAAGCAGAAGACTGGATGGGTGGGTGGGTTCTTGAGTCCCTGGGCAGCTGGCATGGCATGGCATGGGCGATGGCAGTAGCAGTGGCAAGATGCTTCTCTGTACCCAGAGCAGTGTGCAGTGATGTTGCAGTGACTGCAGTGGGCTGGGTGGGCCATTCTTCAGGCCCGCAGGTGACTCTTGCAGGTAGTTGTTAGCTGAAGTGGTAATGGCTGGGAGTTTAGGCCCAACCTCAGGCCCCCAGGAGGGGTGATCCAGTGTCCAAGTGGGTGGACTGGGTTAGGCAATCCGTAGGTTTCTGGGCCATGTGCTCTGTCTTGAGGGGGAAGGCTAAGCCAGGATAAGTGGGCTTGTGCTCAGACCCTGAAATGGTGAGGGCAGGTACCAGCTGTGGTGGATGGGGGCAGGGCTATTCTCAGACTCAAGGGTTGGGTAAGGGACAGTAGCATCCATGCAGAGGCCCTACCACTAGAAAGAGTGTGGCATCCTTTGAACACTGAATGGACCAGAGACAAACATAAGCAAAGCTCGCTTAGCAAGGGGCATGGCACATGACACAGACAAGGTAAATGTGTATTTCATTCATTTCCTGAGTCCCTGTAATCCTGAGAAAAGCCTTTGCTTCTTTGAACCTCAAGGAGAAACAGAAAACAGAATGGTCCCAGCACAAAAGACACTTGCTCACCAAAATAGGATGGAGGACCAAGGTTTTAACTGCTAATTTCATTACAACATATTGAGATATATTGGAGGGCATCACAGAGTTACTTGCTCTCACTACAAGATGATTTGATGGGTAAAATGCCCCACAATCCACATGTAACTCCCAGAAGTCCAAAAAGTCAAATGAGTGAGAAGAAATGAAAATTGGATTTTTTCTCCACACACCCTGTGAAGCTGCTGCCCCATGGGGCATCCACTCAACAGGATCTTCTGGAGATCATGGGGATGGGAACCATTGGGCTTTGTTCATCAGTTAGGCCAGCACCTCAACAGGGACAGTAGTGATTGATGGTTTACATGACATTATGACACCGAGACCAGACACATGATTGAAATGACAAACACACACATGGAAAAAACACGGGTGCTCTACAGAGAATGAAATCTGTGGCCATGCATGCAGGATGGGACACTAGCCTACTTCAGCTGGAGGGCAGCCACCTCAGAAGAAGTCAGGAATCTGGACTGGGACATAGGAATCATGAAAACAAACCTCCAAAATAATTGGGCAAAACTTCCAGCTCAAGTGGACAACCAGAGAATAGTGAAGAGCACTGTTCAGGAAATGCAGCTAGCAACATACTTTCATCAAAGAAAGATGTCTTATCATAAAAATGTCTTCAGCTACAATGCTAAGCAAAAAGAACAAAGCTGGAATCATCGTGCTACCTGATTTCAAACTATACTACAAGGTTATAGTAGCCAAACAGCATGATACTGGTACCAAAACAGACATATAGACCAATGGAACAGAACAGAGACCTCAGAAATAATACCACACATCCATAACCATCTGGTCTTCAACAAACCTGACAAAAATAGGCAATGGGGAAAGGATCTCCTATTCAACAAATGGTGCTGGGAAAACTAGCTAGCCATATGAAGAAAACTGAAACTGGACCCCTTCCTTACACCTTATATAAAAATTAACTCAAGATGGATTAAAAAAATAAATGTAAAACCTAAAACCATAAATACCCTAGAAGAAAACCTAGGCAATACCATTCAGGACACAGGCATGGACAAAGACTTCATGACGAATACACGAAAAGCAATTGCAACAAAAGCCAGAATTGACAAATAGAATCTAATTAAAGAGCTCTGCATGACAAAAGGAACTATCATCAGAGTGAACAGGCAAGCTACAGAATGGGAGAAAAAATTTGCAATCTACTCATCTGACAAAGGTCTAATATCCAGAACTTATAAGGAACTTAAAGTTACAAGAAAAAAACAAACAACCCTATCAAAAAGTGAGCAAAAGATAAGAACAGACACTTCTCAAAAGAGACATTTATGCAGCCAACAAACATATGAAAAAAAAAGCTCATCATCACTGATCATTAGAGTAATGCAGTCAAAACCATAATGAGATACCATCTCATACCAGTCAGAATGGCAATTATTAAAAAGTCAAGAAACGATAGATGCTGGCAAGGCTGTGGAGAAATGGAAATGCTTTTACACTGTTGGTGGGAATGCAAATTAGTTCAATTATTGTGGAAGACAGTATGGTAATTCCTCAAGGATCTAGAATGAGAAATACCATTTGACTCACCAATCCCATTACTGGGTATATACCCAAAGGATTATAAACCATCCTACTATAAAGACACATACACACCTATGTTTATTGCAACACTATTTACAATAGAAAAGTCATGGAATCAACCCAAATGCCCATCAGTGATACTGGATAAAGAAAATGTGGCACATATACACCATGGAATACTATCCAGCCATAAAAGGAATGAGATCATGTCCTTTACAGGGACATGGATGAAGCTGGAAGCCATCATCCTCAGCAAACTAACACAGGAACAGAAAACCAAATACCACACGTTCTCACTCATAAGTGGGAGGTGAACAATGAGAACACATGGACACAGAGAGGGGAACATCACACATCAAGGCCTGTTGAAGGGTGGTGGGGGAGGGGAGGGAACATAGAGGGCGGATCAATAAGTGCAGCAAACTACCACGGCACACCTGTACCTGTGTGACAAATCTGCACGTTCTGCACATGTATCCTGGAACTTAAAGTAAAATACTTTTTTTGTTTTTTTGAGACGGAGTCTTGCTCTGTCTCCAGGCTGGAGCACAGTGGCGCAATCTCGGCTCACTGCAACCTCCACCTCCCGGGTTCAAGCGATTCTTCCACCTCAGCCTCCCGAGTAGCTGGGACTACAGGTGTGTCCCAAACGCCCAGCAAATTTTTGTATTTTTAGTAGAGACAGGGTTTCACCATGTTGGCCAGGATGGTCTCAATCTCTCCTCGGCCTCCCAAAGTGCTGGGATTACAGGCATGAGCCACCGCGCCCGGCCATAAAATACATTTTTAAAAATTGAAAAATTTTTAAAGTCTTCAGCTGAGCTACTGGTAGCCAAGCATTTACAATTGTCCCCCACCATTCCCCAACTCTGACCTGTCTTGATGCCCTCAACCCACTCTTGTGCGAAGGGGCTGGGTGACAGAAGAGTCACCTAGAACAAGAGAAGAGGAAAGTTCCACACATTGTATGACTGTGTTTAAAACTAGATCTAAGAGCCAGACTCAAAAGAATCTAATGCCGGGATGTCATGTCTCAGCCTGCACAAATTACGGAAACAAAAAAATATAGAGGTTGCCTGGGAGGGAGACCAGTGGAGCTTTATGACCTTTAGGATGGAGTACTCACAGGCTGCATCCAGCGCAGTGCAGGTGAGCTGTTCCTCCGATGAGCACAGGCTGCTCCTATAAGGCTGGTGGCAGTCAGACAGGTCATGTTCAGTCAAAGGAGTCAAATAACCTTCATCCAGTGAGTCCTCTGAGACATCGAGCTCTTCCACCTCTGGCAGCTGCCTGCTGAGCCTGAAGGGTGGAGAAGACTGAAGATAAACACTAGAGAGAACCAAAACCACAGAGCCCAGCTGGCTTTAAAGGGAGGGCTCCAGGAAAGGACAGAGAAAGGAAAGGGCAGGCCCCTCAGAGAGATAGAACTATCCTTCCCGCTATGGGGCAGAAGAGAGGGAGCAGCAGATGCTCGGTGCCCTGGGCAGACAATGAGCTGAGGATGAAGGAGATGGAACAATCCCTGTATGAAATGGCCACGGCAGACAGTGCACATGGAGAGACATCATGGTGCATTCAGCACTTTTGCATAAATTGTGTTGAAAGCACCATGCAGTGGCCATATGAACACGGGCTCTTGAGTCTTCCCAGAATCTCAGAGATATAATATCCTCAACAACTCTTTTTCTCAATGTTGTAGCATATTAACTTTCTCATTCACTTTCATGCTATCATTTGCTTGCACGCATGGTAATGCCAAGACATAGACATCAGATATGCATCTCCAATTCACATTAAGCAGTAAGAATAGAAAAGGGGACTGCTGAAAATGTCTGTGACAGACAATCAGTTCAGCTGAGTCAACTGGACACCGATTAGTACAATTGAGATGAATCAATAAGAGAGGATAATACAAATACAGCTATACAATGAAAACAGGCAATGCTAATAATATAACTCTTTCATGATTGGCTGAACAGATGGAACAAACATTGAGCACATTCTGGTTTTCCTGCATCTGGAGTCTCCAGATGTCCACACTGAATTAACTGTCTGCAATTCCTCAGAGTTACCAGGGGTATGATGGTCTTTCACCTCCTTTTGGTCATTTTTAAGTTCCATATAAATAGTTTCAGATAAGGAGAGACATGTTAAGCAGATCCTACTACACCCATGCACAATCCACCGGTCAATACTAACATAAAGACATCGGTCTCCTCAGTGTGAGAACGGGACACTGAAAGAAACATTTTGGGAGGCCTGAGGTCCTGTCATGATAGAAATGCCTTGGATTTCCCTGAGCTTAGAGGTAAATTCTCCCTATTCTCATAGATCATTATCTCAATATGATCTTTACTGAGACTTTGCAAAAAGTCAAGCAATATTTTTCATACCAATTCAAAGCCAATGCCCTCAGATGTTTTCTAGAAAGGAAACTGCAATGTGTAGCCTTCTCTCATCAAATACAGAGTTTTTCACAGTTTAGAGCATTTTAGACACTGAAATTGGAAAGATGGAAGGAACCTACAGACCCTCGAATCAAAATGAATCTCTGTGCTACACAGTAACATTGGCTATTTGTGGCATCTAGGAGTGACAGTGCTCAGTCTTGCTTCCAGAAACATACCAGGGAGGCAACGTACTGCTTAGTTAAAACAAGCCAACATCGAAGACACAGAGAATGGAAACCTTGGTACCATCTTCCACAGAAAGGTAGACAAAGATGCCACTGGCCCTGGGTGGTCATAGAGCATCAAGGGACATGGTTAGGGAAAGAAATTTACAAGAAACACAATAATAGCTGGCAAGACAAATTTCATTCAAATTAAAACATCTCACACAGACACCTCTTGGAAATACGCTGCATAGGTTGGTGTGAATTTGTCCCATCTGTCTTGGATCCAGTATCCTGACAGTGGGCCCAGGATGATACAGGCATGGCCCAAGGTAAGGAAAAGAGCAAAGCGCACTGACCCAACCCACATCGGTGTTTCAAATTCCACTCTAGAATCTGATTCCAAACAACACGTGTCTATAGTTCCTGGGTACATTGATGACATCTCTTAGCCCACTCTGAGGCTGAGTGTAAGGATTATGAGGTCTACCTGAGACGTCATCTGGATGTTTACCACATTCACTGTGGAGCACTTCTCCCTCATCAGGAGCCAAGCGGACTTGCTGTTCCTCAAATTAATACAAGGTGCTTCTTTAAGGCAGATGGGAGCCAGACAGGTCGGCAGGATTTGAAGGAGTCAAATAACATCCATCCCCATGACTTTCAGGAGACTTCCTGCTCTGCCACCTGTGGCAACTCCCTGCTGAGACTGGTGGGGAGGTTACACTGAAGGTCTAAGGTTGATCCAAGGCGGTCAGGGACCACAGACACCTAGATGGATTTGACGGAAGGCATAAGGCAGCGGTTGCAGAAAACAAAGGGGCTGACCAAAGAAAAGGTACAAATTCATGTCATCCCAGCACTTTGGGAGGCCAAGGTGGGCGGAAGATGAGATCAGGACATTGAGACCATCCTGGCTAACACGGTGAAACCCCGTCTCTACTAAAAATACAAAAAATTAGCTGGGCATGGTGGCACGCGCCTGTAGTCCCAGCTACTCAGGAGGCTGAGGCAGGAAAATCACTTGAACCCAGGAGGTGGAGGTTACAGCAAGCCGAGATTGCACCACTGCACTCCAGCCTGGGCAACAGGGCGAGACTCCACCTCAAAAAAAAAGGGTACACATTATTCTCTTCTTGGTGGGAGGACAGAGTGTGGCTGCCATCAGATGTTGGGAGAGAGAGAAAGATTGAGAGAGACAGAGATAGCTCATGTTCGGTGAATTGCCCAGATTAGAAATTCATGTGAAAAGAGAAACAAAACTCTCATATCTTGACATAATGTGGAGTTAGGTTGTGTTTTTTTTTTTAAGTTTCTTCTCTTGTGATCAAATACTTGCCAACATGCCAACACCAAACAGGTATCTCACCCTGGATTTAACCACATGGAAGAAGACAGGTGATATAAGGAAATCCATGAGTTTGGTGAGTTCACTTGGGTCAAATGATCGTAGGTTACTATGCTTGAGAGATTAAGCAACTGAAACCAGACTGAGGCAGGAGGATCACTGGAAGCAACGCTAGGTTTGTCTGCCACGCTGGAAGTGGCATGCCAATCTATTGTTCTCTTTGGCTTTTGGCTTCACCCTCTATGGCATCTTTCCCTTTTCACTGGCTCCCTTGACCACTTCTGAAGAGGGCACTAGAAACTGCCTAAAAGAGCAACTATGCCTGCTTGTTGCCCATACAAAGTTGGGGGTCCAGAGTCTTTTAACATTTAGTCCCTTTTAATCCAGGTTAATGCCATTAGGATAGCTTCCTAAAGTGTACTGTGGGTTTTATGTAACTAATTGGAGTCTGTTCTATGTACCGAAAGCCTCACTCACAATTATTTTTGAGATTGCTCCCTATGGGTTTAATCACTGACATGCCAGGTGTGTCAGGCTGCATGAAACAACAATCTTATGATTCCTAGAAGAAACATAAGTTCCTAGGGACTACAGGCTCCTGCTGCCATGCCTGGTTAATGTTTCTACTTTTTTTGTTGTAGAGATGGGGTTCCACCATGTTGCCCAAGCTGGTCTCGAACTCCTGAGCTTAAGCGATCCACTTACCTCAGCCTCCCAAAGTGCAGGGCTCACAGGTGTGAGCCATCACGCTTGGCCTAGAGTAATATCCTCTATTATCAAGGTAGAAGGTTCAACATATATTCATTAGGTCTACTTTACAGATACTGTTATTTAGATCACTTATATCCTTATATACATATTTTGTCTCCTTCACTTCAGTCTTGGATGAGAGAGTGGCATGTTAACGTTTTCTGTTATTTCAAGGTTTCATTTTTCCTCGCATAATTTGTTATGGAAATGTTACACGATTTGACAAGGCAGAGGTAGCACAACAGAAACAGTGAAAAAGGAGGGAAAGCTCTTCCGTTGCAGAGTTTCGCCATGGACCGGGGCCCCAAAAAGCACTTGAAGCGTGTTGCAGCGCTGAAGCATTGGATGCTCGACAAACTAATGGGTGTATTTGCACCTCGTCCATCGACAGGTCCTCACAGGCTGAGAGAATGTCTTCCCCTGACCGTCTTCCTCAGGAACAGACTCAAGTATGCGTTGACTGGAGATGAGGTAAAAAAAGATATGTATGCAACGCTGCATCAGAATTGATGGCAAGGTTCGAGTGGACATCACATACCCTGTTGGATTGATGGATGTCATCAGCATCGAGAAGACAGGTGAGCATTTCCACCTGGTCTATGACACCAAGGGCCGTTTTGCCATTCATCGCATCAGAGTGGAAGAGGCAGAGTACAAGTTGTGCAAAGTGAGGAAGATTACTATGGGGATAAAGGGAATCCCACACCTGGTGACTCATGATGCTTGAACCATCCGCTATCCAGATCCTGTCAAGGTGAATGATACTGTGCAGATTGATTTAGGGACTGGCAAGATAATCAACGTTATCAAATTTGACACGGGCAATATGTGTATGGTGATTGGTGGAGCCAACTTCGGTCATATTGGTGTGATCACCAGCAAGGAAAGACATCCTGGTTCTTTTGACGTGGTGCATGTGAAGGATGCCAAAGGCAACAACTTTGCCCCAAGGATTTCCAACATTTTTGTCATTGGCAGTGGCAATAAACCTTGGATTTCCCTGCCCAGGGGAAAGGGCGTCTGACTTACTATTGCTGAAGAGAGAGACGAGAGGCTGGCCACCAAACAGAGCAGTGACTAAATTGCAGTAGCAGCATATCTTTTTTTCTTTGCACAAATAAGCAGTAAATTCTTGTTTTCCAAATGTGTTGTTTTTTTTTCCTTGTTGTGGTTAATAGTTGGGTTTGAATTTTGCTCATGATTTTGGCAAAAATAAACAGTGAACTCTTTTTTTATTCAAAAAAAAAGAAGAAAGAGGGAAAGGGGAAAGTACAAAGAGCTCTTTGCTGTACAGGAAGTAGGTGGGAGCCAAAGAACACCACTTAAAGTTGACAAACCAGATAACTGCAGCTGTCACACTCATAAGTAGTATATCTTCACTGTGAATTGTGGCTTTTAGCATTTTAATGTATCCTTCATTGTCTTGCCTATTTTTTCCTGAATTCTACCTTGTTAGATACGGATATTGTAATCTTTGCCCTTTGTGGTCCTACTTGCCTGGTCTATTTTTGCCCATCTCTCTTTTTATTTTTAGCCTCTCTGAATCACTTATTTTAAATGTGTCTCTTATAAATAACAGACAGTAAGACGTTGGTTTGTAAGCCAATCTGAAGTTCCTTTTCTTTTACTAGGTAAGTCCTTTCACATGCACTGATTCAACCTACATGCTTGGACTTAATATATTTACTATATGATGGTACATTTACTGCATGTTTTTCACTGTGATCTATTGCCTTTATTATTGTTTCTTTGAACACTGATGGAGATGTACATTTTTATTCTAGTGATTATACCGTGTATTCTGTACTAGAACTTTTAATAGTATAGTACACCTTTAATGCTCTAAATCCCTTTTTCCTTATTTACACTTCATATATTTGGTTTGTCAACTTTAATATTCTTTGACTTCCGCCTACAGCCTATGCAACAAGTAGCTCCCTACACTTTCCTCTTCTTCTCTCCCTTCTTTTTTGTTCTGCTACTTCTGCCTTGTCAAAGCACATACCATTTGATACTATTTGATATGATTAGGACTTAGGTCCTCACCAAAACCTCATCTTGAATTGTAATCCCCAGGTGTTGAGGGTGAGAGCTGGTGGCAGGTGACTGGATCATGGGGGTGGTTTCCACCATGCTGTTTTCATGATAGTGAGTTCTCACAAGATCTGATGGTTTTGTAAGACAGTTTTCCCTGCTTGCTCTCTTGTGCGTGCATGCTTTCTTTCTTGCTACTGTATGAAGGTCTTTGCTTCCCCTTTACCTTCTACCATGATTATAAGTTTCCTGAGGCCTCCCCGGCCATGTGGAACTGTGAGTCAAACCTCTTTTCTTTATAAATTACCCAGTGTCAGGTACTTTTTTTTTTTTTTTTTTTTTTAAGACACAGTCGCCCAGGCTGGAGTGAAGTGGCATGATCTTGGCTCATGCAACCTCTGCTCCCTGGGTTCAAGCAATTCTAGTGCCTCAGCCTCCCGAGTAGCTGGGATTACAGGCACACACCACCATATCCTGGTAATTTTTGTATTTTTAGTAAAGATGGGGATTCACCATGTTGGCCAGACTGGTCTCAAACTCCTGACCTCAGGTGATCTTCCCGCCTCAGCCTCCCAAAGTGCTGGGATTATAGGAATGAGTCACCATACCCAGCTGGGTTCTATCTTTATAATGGTGTGAGAATGGACTAGTACTGTTCTTCCATCCTTATCCCCACTTCCATTTGGCCTCAGATCTACAACTAAAGTTATTCAAGGCCAGGTGTGGTGGCTCACACTTGTAATCCCAGCACTTTGGGAGGCCAAGGCGGGGGGATCATCAGAGGTCAGTTCAAGACCAGCGTGACCAACATGTTGAAACTCCGTCTCTACTAAAAATACACAAAATTAGCTGGGCATGGTGGCGGGTGCCTGTAATCCCAGCTACTCAGGGGGCTGGGGCAGGAGAATCGCTTGAACCTGGAGGTGCAGATTGCAGTCAGCCGAGATCACGCCACTGCACTCCAGCCTGGGCAACAAGAGGATGACTCCATCTCAAAAAAAAAAAAAAAAAAAAAAAAAAAAAAAAAGGATATTCAACAGTCATCCCCAGTCCTTTTGCTCAAATTTCCCTAATCATCTCCTAGTTGGATGAAGCTTGTCTTTTAGTACAATCCTGAGGAAGAAGCTATGAGTATAATCTTCCCAGGGCTCTTGCATAATTAAAACTTCTTCCTATAGCCTTGATTGTTAAAGGACAACTTGGCTCGATACAAAATCCTTAGTTCATACTTTGAGTTTCTTGAAAAGGTTGCCCCATTGCTATCTTGCATGGTTGTCCCTTCTTGTTGAGAAGTCTGATGCCAA
>NW_022436944.1:57621113-57624002 GCF_009761245.1 Sapajus apella | reverse complement strand
CTTTCCTTTGTAAGAGACTAGGTCTTTTAGCCTCGAAGCTTAGTTTTTCCTTTGCCTTCAAAGTATAGTTGGTAGGATTGTCTCAGAGCTGATCATTCTGCAACAATATTCTACATAACAACATAGACCCTTTCAAGATGCAGTTTCAGATTTTCTTTTGTTTTCAGAAAGTTCTTTTGGGTTTATTTGAATTTTAGTATTTTAATTTTAAATATTAACTCCATTCTACTGTCTTATCTTTTGTCTTCAGGAATTCCAACTTTATCTGAATCATCTTTGCTTTGACCATTTCCTTCATCTATCATTTTATCTCTGAGTGTTTTTGGCTTTTCCTTTAATATTGTTTTTGTTTGTTTTGCTCTCATAGCTTTTCTTACTCCTACCTTCTATGTGCCGTAATGCATTTGTGGCCATATCTATTTTCATTAAGACATGTTATAATTTAGTCTTTATATCTGTGATGATTTATCTTTTTGTTCAGGTTATTTCCCAAGTTCAGTCAGTTCTCTTCCCACATATGCTTGTAGCTTTTTCATTTTTATTCTGAGTTTTTGAATTTCTGATCTGTGGTGTTCTTTTATATCCACAATTATTTTATTTTCAAACTCATGTTGGAGTGTTTTGTTAGTTTACTGTTTCATGGTCCAAGATGGCCTTCTTCTCCTGGTCAATAATGAAAAATGTCTTTAAAAAGTAATGTCTAGGTGGTAATAGGGGGAGGTGTCTGTTTTCTTCGGAATCTTGGGCTCGCTGTTGTATCTAATAGGCTGTTATCTTGAACCTCTTTCTTCCTTCGCCCCCTTTCATCCACCATGCCTCCAAAAGACACCACTCCCTGTCAAGATGGTGTCATCTCCATCAGAAGTGATGCCTCTGTCCTACTCAATTTCTAAGCCCCTTCCTTTCAACTCCTCACTAGTTACTGCTCTGATCCACCACGTCTCACCCAGAATGGCAAAATCCTGCAGATAGGTTTGAGAGGAAGGAAAAAGGAACTCATGATACAAATACAGGATGAAAACTCAAAGTGAGAATCACTTTTCAGCTGATGAAATACTCCAAAATAAAAAAGAAATCCAGAATTTGGGAAATTCTTTCAGAGAAATGACACAATTTATTCAACAAGTGGACTGCAAGAAGAGAGAGATGGGGAGTGAGGGAGAAAAAGGGAGAGAAGTTCTAAACTGTGCCACTTGGGAGATGGCCCCTCTCAGTGATCTGTGGGCAGAGCTGATGGGAGGGCACAGGAAGCACATCCACCAGGTACATGGTTTGGGTGGGAGGTGGTGAATTACGCCAGGTGAGTGTGGGGAGGGAGGAGGGATGAAGGAGGGAGAAGGAAGAGACGCTGAAAGGAGAAAATGAGGACAACATGGAGAGGGTGAGCATGGGTGGGTAAGAGAAACCCTGGGAGGCATCTCAGACAGCTGAAACGAGGAGGGCAGGGCATGGGAAGGAAGGGGCTGTGGGGTGTGGATTGGGGGAGAGGATGGACAGTAGGATCAAGGTATGGGGTAGGGGTGGCTGTGGGTCATGGTTTGGGAGGACTGAGCAGAGAGTCAGGGTTGGAGAAAGAGAAAGGATGAGGTCGGGGGTGAGAGAGGGCTTTGTCTCCCCTAGTCTGCTGATTTGAGTCCCTAGATCAGCTTTAATTCTGCCTCTTCAAGGGGAAAAGTCATAGTTTTTATTGGACATATCCCAGTCTCAGTGTTCTCCTGTCTCCTGGGATAAAAGATAGGAAAAGATAGGTGCTTTCCTGCCCTGGAACACAAGGGCACAAGAACACAAGTGCCTATCTATCTTCAGGCAGATGTGCAGAGGCCGGACACTCCAAGGAGTCAGCATGGGCAGGAGGAGCTGTTCAGAGCAGGGAAGGGAGCCCTGCTGTGCAGGCCATGTCTCCAAGTGGGGTCAGTAAATCTGGGCAGGCAGGGGCAACAAGGATGGATGCCTGTTCACTCCGGAGGCCCCTGGGCCTGAGACAAGATTCTCTGCTCAAGTTTGGCGAACTGAGGGAGGAGGGCCTCGTAGACCTAGAAGAGCAGAAAAAGCAGTTTAGAACAGGGAGGCGGGAAATGCCTCTTACATCTGGTTGCACCTTGCAATTTAAAATTTTTAAATCTCATTTACTTGCAATTTAACTTTTTTTGCTAGGCAAAAGAAAGTTAAAGCATCGATTCACAAAAGAGGAAATGCTAGTGCTTCTCAAACCTATAGTTTAAGATTTTCTTAAACTGTAAATTTTGACAAGAAACCAATGTTTATGATCAAATCTACAATTTTTTTTTTTTTTATTTTGTTGAAAGTACCTAGAAATAGCTGGTGAAAGTTGGTGGTATAACTCTTTTGGAAATAGACTTGACTTTTAAAAATTATTATTATTTTTATTTTTGGAGACAGAGTCTCACTCTGTCACCAGGCTGGAATGCAATGGTGCGATCTCGGTTCACTGCAACCTCTACCACCTGGGTTCAAGTGATTCTCCTGCCTCAGCCTCCTGAGTAGCTGGGATTATAGGTGCCTGTCACTGTGCCTGGCTAATTTTCATAGTTTTTATTAGAGACAGGGTTTCACCATCTTGGCCAGGCTGGTCTTGAACTTCTGACCTCGTGATCCACTCGCCTCAGCCTCCCAAAGTGCTGGGATTACAGGCGTGAGCCACCGCACCCGGCCAGACTTGACTTTATATCTGTATTAAGGAGGCCATAGTGTGGGATCCAGTTATTCTACTTCAGTAAAGCTCTCCTGAGGAAATAATCCTAAATGTAGGATGCCAAGTCCACCAAGGGTCTTCTTTGATACCACTAAACATTCAGATGTATGAGACCACCATGAGCTATGAGAGGGCAGCCTGGAGAACACAGTGGCGGCAGGTGCTCCTCTCCAATG